>NC_080704.1:51753399-52053399 GCF_030445035.2 Dasypus novemcinctus
CAGAAAATATTTAATGCCCTCTTAAACAAAATAAAACCCAAAGAAATTAAACAATACAGTCATTTTTTAAAAAATATTATTTGTTGTTATAGGAGTGCAGTGATTTCCCTATGAAAATGATTGAGTTTCTTCCCATGTGCTTGTTTAATATCAATATATCTTCTTTGGTAAAGTATCTCTTCAAATCTTTAGTCAATTTATTAATTGGGTTGCTTGTTTCCTTGTTGAGTTTTGAGAGTTCTATTTTAAATTGAGAAATGATTCGTATGCCATAAAATTCCCCTTTTAGCCTACAATTCAGTGGTTTTCAGTATATTCACGAAGTTGTACAGTCATCACCACTGTCTAATTCCAGGACATTTTCATCACTTTAACAAGAAATCCCTTGTCTGTTAGCAATCACCCCTTTCTCAGTCCACAGCAAACACTAACCTACTTTCTGTCTCTACAGATTTGCCTATTCTGGACATTTCATATAAATGGAATCATACAATATAAAGTCATAGATGTCTGACTTCATTGACTTAGAGTATGTTTTCAAAGTTCATCCATGTTTTAACATGTGTCAGTACTTCCTTTTATGGTTGAATAATATTCCACTATATGGATTTACCACATTTCGTTTATCCATTCATCCACTGATGGACATTTGTGTTGTTTCCTTTTTTTTTTTTAATATTCAGTCTTTTTATTAACTGATACCTTTTTTTAAATGTCCTTTTATTAGTTGATTCTGAAGGGAGACTTTTCCAGGACACGTCTTATGTTGCCATGTTGATGATATCACTTCAAGGCTTCTATGTGGTTCTAATTAACACTTGGAGAAGCTGTGAAAATCATCACTGCATCCATTTTGTTTTTCTTGTGCATCAAAATTATATATATTTTAAAAGACTTTTTCTCTGTGACTCAAATATCCTTATTTTCACAAAGATAGTGAGAGAGGCAGACATTTATCAGCCCAATTAGAAAGAGTGAAAACAATAAATTGGATCAGTAAAGACTCAGAGTTTGGTTGCTGTATTGAACAGAAGCTGTGACTTGAAACAAAGACCTGA
The DNA here is from genome assembly GCF_030445035.2 of Dasypus novemcinctus. Taxonomy (NCBI): domain Eukaryota; kingdom Metazoa; phylum Chordata; class Mammalia; order Cingulata; family Dasypodidae; genus Dasypus; species Dasypus novemcinctus. Next base: position 51,754,458 of record NC_080704.1, read on the forward strand.
GCAGTACTCCCACAATCCCTGGACTCCTGAATTTTTATTTTCTACAATTTGATCCAGTTCATCAATCTGATGTCTGCTACTGCAATGTGCTTTTTATTCCTGTTTCTTTCACATAGCATAATGATTTTTTAAATTACTATGTTTTCTCTTTTTTTAAATTTATTGAAGTATATCACTCATATATAAACATACATAAACAAGAAGTTTATAATAATAGTTGTGAACTTACAAAAAAAACATGAAGGACTCTCATAACTCACCCTACCACCAATAACTTGCATTGTTGTTAAACCTTTTTAACTAATGATTAAAGAGCATTGTCATGAGACGTTTGTTACAAATTATGGAAGAATATTGTCAAAATCTGCGGTCACCCCTCGGGCTGAAGTGTGGTTTGCTGGCCTGGTGGGGGAGCAGCCGCGGCAGGCCAAGCCGCTGCCCCCATAATAGGGTGGCTGGTCGGACTCACCGCCACCCCTGAAGGAAGCTCGGCATGGGCGCAGAGTGCCCTCGGGTCTCCCCTTCTCGGCAGCCATGCTTCCGCGGCCGCCCCTCCTCCCGGATGGCGCCACACGATGCCTGTGGGGCGGCACCCTTCTTCTTTCTCCCTGCGCAGGCGCAGGGCGGAAAAATCCAGTCTGCCCTTTTCCCCTCCCCCGACAGCAGCAACAGCCAGGCGTGGGCGGAAAAATCCAGCCCACCCTTTTCCCTTCCCCCGACAGCAGCAACAGCCAGGCGTGGGCGGGAAACTCAAGTCTGCCCTCCACCCCAGCAACAGCAGCCACCAATCCCTAAACCCTGCCCCTTCCCCCAGCAACAGCGACAGCCAATCCCTAACCACCACCCCTCCCCCGTCCGGTACCGCCCACTGACCTTTTGCCGGCAACCAATCAGAACAGGGCGTGGCTTCGACCAATCAGCCTTCCCCAGCCCCTATAAAACTGTTGCCTCTCCCTCAATAAAGTGGACTTGCGTGTTTACCTTGTCTCCGCGGTAGTTCTGCCGTGCGCCCTCCAGTCCTGAGAGCCCCCGACAAGGGCCTGGCCTCCCTTGTCCCCAATTCGTCGCCTGCTTCTCCGGGCGACCCCTTCGTCGCCGGCTTCACCGGGCGACCCCGTCAGCCGAACCGCGCAACCCCTTGTGAGACCGATCCCTCGTCTGCTGCTGGACCGACCCCTCGTCCCAGGTGGGACCGACCCTTCGTCCCAAGCGGGACCGACCCCTCGTCCGCAGCCAGACCCCACCTCTACCGACCGAGCAAGCCGCCGAAAAAATCTTACTACTAATTATAGTCCTTATCTTACATTTGGTGTGTTTTTCCCCCAACCCACCCTATTATTATTTTTTAAATATATTTTTATGGCAGAAGTTGTAAACTTGAAGCAATCATGCACATGTGCAGAATTCCCAAACAATGCCCCTCCATCAACAGACCACAATGTGGTGTGTCATTTGCTACAAATAAAATAATATCATCTGATTGTTACCATGTCCATAGTGTACATTTGGCTCACATTTTCCACCCTGCCTCATTATCAACACAGTACATCTTTCGCATAGATGCAAGAATATTATATTACTGTTAACCACAGTCCATAAGTCACTTCAGCTGTATTTTTCCCATGCTTCTCCACATCTCCAACACCCTGCAGCAGTGATATACATTTGCTCCAGCTAACAAAGGACATTCTTCCATCTAAACAATCAACCACGATTCTCATCCACCTCTTGGTTTACTGTGCTATTCAATTCCTAGATTATTCTCTAGCATTGTCAATTGGCATTTACATACCTAGACTACCATTTTCAGTCACATCCCCATTTATAAACTAGCTGTTACTCACTGTGTGTTACCATCCATTCTATACATTTCCACACTTTTACAGTAAAGCTAATTAAAACTTTTTTTAAGTTTTATTTTTTTTAAAGATTTATTTTTTTTTATTTGTTTCTCTCCCCTCCCGCCCCAGTTGTCTGCTCTCTGTGTCCATTTGCTGTGTGTTCTTCTGGGTCCACTTGTATTCTTATCAGCGGCACTGGAATCTGTATCTCATTTTGTTGCATCATCTTACTGCGTCAGTTCTCTGTGTGTGCAGCACCACTCCTGGGCAGGTTGCACTTTTTTCGCACTGGGTGGCTCTCCTTACAGGGTGCACTCTTTGCATGTGGGGTTCCCCTATGCGGGAGACACCCCTGTGTGGCATGGCACTCCTTGCGTGCATCAGCACTGCACGTGGGCCAGCTCATCACACGGGTCAAGAGGTTTGAACTTTAGACCTCCCATGTGGAAGGCGGATGCCCTATCCATTGGGCCAAATCCGCTTCCCTCTATGTATGCTTTCAAATTCTTCTTTGTGCTCATCCAATGTCTTCCTAATATCCTTAATCTCTTTGGCCATCTCATTGAATTTATTAAGGAGATTTGTTTGAACATCTGTGATTAGTTGTCTCAACTCCTTTATGTCTTCTGGAGGCTTATCTTGTTCTTTTAACTTGGCCATAGCTTCCTGTTTCTTGGTGTGGATTGTAATTTTTTGTTGGTGTCCTTCGCATCTGGCTTACTAGAGTATTTTTTCTGGGTGCATTTTTTCTCTTTAGTTTAGGGCTTCCTGTCCTTTTTCCCTTCCTGGTTGTGTAGTAAGAGCCAAGCATATAGTTGGTGCTGTAAGCTGTGGAGGCTCAAGCTGCCCTCATGGCGCCAGGGACAAATGAAGCTTCTTTCAATTTTCTCCTTTGCCAGGGGTAGGAACAGAGTCACAGCTATGTGGAATAATCCATGTGTAGGCCTAAATAATTTGTTGCCCAGAGACTGATGAAGCTTCACATCCCTTTCTCCCCTGCCTGGGGCGGGGAAGGAGCTGCAGGTGTGGGCAGCAATCTATGCAGTGCGGGTCCAAGATGACCACAGTTGCCCTGTTGTACCTCTGATTTTCAGTCTATGCCAGCCAAAGTTATCTGCAGTTACCTGTAGAGGCTGGTGCAGGACTCCTCAGCCTCCTCCCTGCCAGAGGTGGGGCATAAGCATAGGCAGGCTGCAGGCTGATCTGCATGAAAGAACTGGTTCCTGCCGACACTGAGAGTTTCAGCCACCCTAGCTTCCCCTCAGGCTGGGGGCAAATTCAGAAGGGCGGCCACTGGCCTCTTTCTGACTTGGGCTGGTCCACATCCCAGCTGTTCCCAGGGTTATTTCTCAGCCAGCCAAGTCTACCAATCAGCAGCCGAAATCGGCAGCCAACCATTGCCTCCTCCTGTTTCTGAGAACTGGAGCTTCTAATTCCAGTCACAGAACAACTCCTGGGGCGGCTCATGCCTCCAGAGTAGGAGAACCACCAGCCTCGGCGGCTTGGCCGGCAATTTCTGGGAGCGGCTTGGCCGGCAATTTCCGGGAGAGGCTGGCGCAGGTCCCTGCAGCTTCCTTCCTGCTGGAGGTGGCACTGGGGCCTAGGCTAGACCTACAATATGATCTGGATGGGAAGAAGCCAGTCCCCCCCAGCACTGGGATCTTCAGCCCTACCAGCTTCCCCTCGTGCCAGGCACAGAGTGAAGATTGCAGCCACCAGCCTCTTTCTGACTCGGACAGGCTCGAACTTCAGTTGTTCTCAGGATTATACCGTAGCCCGCTGAATTTACTCATCAGTACCTGAAATTGGTGCCAAACTGTCTCTTCCTCCCCCGTTTTGGGGAAGTGGAGCTTTCAATTCCAGCCGCAGAACAGCTCCTGAGGTGGCTTGTGCCTCCAGATGAGGATGGGCACCGGCCTCCGGGGGGTGGAGCGCTCTACTTATGAATCTTTTCTGCAGATGGGCAGTCTCCTCCTTCCACTCCTTCAGGGATGTTGCAGGATGTTCTGGTCTCCTGGAGCCCCTAAACAGGTGCTTCAGCTAGCTGCATATAGCTCTGGGTGTTTGCTAACTGCCCTGTAGCAGGAGCTGACTCTAGGAACTCCTTACTTCGCTGCCATCTTGCTGCTTCTCCTCCCTTGTCTCTCAAAATTACTATATTTTTTAAATTAGAGAAGTTGTAGGTTTACAGAAAAGTCATGTAAAAAAATACAACTTTCCCAGATACCTTCCTATTGTTGACATTGTCTGCTCTCTGTCCATTCGCTGTGTGTTCTTCTGTGTCTGCTTGTATTGTCATTAGGTGTCTCTGGGAACTGATCCTGGAACCTCCAGGAATGGGAGAGAGGCGATCATTCTCTTTTACCACCTCAGCTCCCTGTTCTGCTACATCTCTTATTATCTTTCCTCTGTGTCTCTTTTTGTTCCATCATCTTGCTGCATCAGCTCTCCACGTTGGCCAGCACTTCTGAACAGGGCGGCGCTCCTCATGAGCTGGCACTCCGCATGGGCCAGCTTGCCACATGGGCCAGCTTGCCTTCACCAGGTGGCCCTGGGTATCAAACCCTGGACCTCCTATATGGTAGATGGGAGCCCAATTGCTTGAGCCACATCCACTTCCCGTAATGTCCTTTTTTAATTCAATGTACTTTTATGATTGCACGTGGGAGCAGTTGCCATGTCCATCCCACCCCCATTCCTTAAATGAACCCTCCAGGGAAGCCCCCTACATGGTCCAGTATGAAATGGGCTTCCACTTTTTTACTTATAAATAATGTTTTTATGAACATTTGTGTACAAGTTTTGATATGTTTTCAGTTAATATTTTCAATGGACCAACTTTTGGTTTTGTTGATTTTTATCTATTCCTTATTTTCGTTTGTTTCTACTCTAATATTTATTGTTTAATTCCTTCTGCTTTCTTGAAATTTAATTTGTCCTTCTTTTTCTAGTTTCATAAGATGGAAGGTTAAATTATTGATTTGAGATCATTCTTCTTTTTTAATACAGGTTTTTTTTTTAAAGATTTTATTTTTATTTATTTAATTCCCCTCCCCTCCCCCGGTTGTCTGTTTTCTGTGTCTTTTTGCTGCATCTTCTTTCTTTGTCCGCTTCTGTTGTCAGCGGCACGGGAAGTGTGGGCGGCACCATTCCTGGGCAGGCTGCGCTTTCTTTCGCGCTGGGTGGCTCTCCTTACGGGGCGCACTCCTTGCGGGTGGGGCTCCCCTACGCGGGGGACACCCCTGTGTGGCAGGGCACTCCTTGCGTGCATCAGCACTGCACATGGGCCAGCTCCACATGGGTCAAGGAGGCCCGAGGTTTGAACCGCGGACCTCCCATGTGGTAGACAGACGCCCTAACCACTGGGCCAAAGTCCGTTTCCCTTTAATACAGGTTTTAACAACTATTTATTTCTCTCTAAGCTTCAGCTGCATCCCCTAAGTTTTGGTGTCTTATGTATTCATTTTTCATTACTTTCAAAAAATTTTTTTCTAATTTCTCTTGTGAGTTCTTCTTGGGCCAATTGGTAACTGGTAATTCAGGGGTGTGGTGTTAATTTCTATGCATTTGTGAAGTTATCAAATTTCCTTATTTACTCTTGATTTCATTCCACTGTGGTCAGAGAGCATACTTTGTATGATTTCAATCCCTTTAAACTTGTTGAAATATGTTTATGGCCCAACATAAGGTCTCTCCTGGAGAATGTTCCATGGGCACTCAAGAAGATTTGTGTGTTCTGCTGTTGTTGAGTGTTCTATAGATGTCTGTTAGGTCTAGTAGGTTTATTGTGTTACCTAAGTCTTTTCTTTCCTAGTTCTTCTATTTAGTATTGGAAGTGGAGCATTAATTTCCCCAATTATTATTTTTAATTGTCTCTTTCTCCCTTCAATTGTGTTAGTTTTTGCTTCATGTATTTTGGGGCTCTGTCATTGGAAGCATGCATGCTCATAATTGTTATATCTTCTTGATACATTTACTTTCTAACATTATAAAATGTTCTTTGTTGCAATTAACAATTTTTAACTTAAAGTCTATTTTATCTGATATTACTACAGCCACTCCAGCTCTCTTTTGGTTACTGTTTGAGTAGTATATATTTTTTTCAACCTTTTAATTTTAATGTGTTTGAGTCTTTGAAACTAAAATGTGTCTCTTGCAGACAGCTTGTAGTAGGAATATGTTTTTTTTTAAATCCATTCTGATAATCTCTGCCTTTTGATTGGCGTGTTCCCAGGGAACTGACAGATAGATCAGATAATGACAATTCTCTAGGCATGGAACCTTTGTGGTGCTCCAAACCTGTTCTGTCCCCACTGGTTGATAGGTTGCTGGTATTCAAAGCTATTTTTTTTTAAGATTTTATTTATTTATTTCTTCCCCTGCTCCTTTGTTGTTTGCACTCACTATCTTCTCTCTGTGTCTGCTCATCTTCTTTTCAGGAGGCACCAGGAACTGAACCCAGTACCTCCCATGTGGTAGGTGGGCACCCAACTGCTTCAGCCACATCTGCTTCCCCAAAGCTACTTTAGTTATGAAACTGTTGGGTTTTGAGGCTCCAACAGAGCTGAGGAGAGAAGGATGGGAATAGAGAAACTAAAAATACCACAAGCTTTCTGTTCTGAGGAGATTCAGCTGTTTTTCTTGAATAAATACTACTTAGATTATTGCAAGCCTGTGGTTAATTTCCAGAGTTTTGAAAAATATGATGGTGACAATTTTTTTTTTGCAAGCATTCTCATTGTTTTTATGGAGGAATGGATTTTTTGAGCCCCTTACTCTGCCATTCTTGCTGATGTCATTCCTGGAAATTTGCTTTTATGTTTAACCATCTGTGAAGGGAAATCTGCCAATTTTTAAAAAAAATTAAAACATATATATAAATTTTTTCATTACTGGAAAAATAAAAATAATAATCCCTTAACAAACAGGTACATTTAGGAGGTACACAGAAATAAAAAACAGAGAAGAAATTTTATATAATTCAGAAAAGCAAGGAGCAATTTGCAATAGTAGAGTAGAGCAACCCAGATTTTAATTCCATACTTTATGGAACTTAACAAACTAATGCACCCAAACACCAAACTCCCTGAACATTTTCCTTCAAGTTCCTGGGTCTTCCTAAGATACTGTGTTAGTTTTCTGCTGCTACCATAACAAATTACCACAAATCAAGTGGCTTAATACAGCACTCATTTTTTTAATTATCTTTTTTTAAAGATATATAGATCACACAAAACGTTACATTAAAAAATATAACAGGTTCCCATATACCCCACTCCCCCTACATCGACAACTTCTTTCATTAGTGTGGTACATTCACTGCATTTGATGAATACCTTTTGGAGCACTGCTACACAGCATGGATTATAGTTTATGTTGTAGGTTATACTCTCTCCCAGTCCATTCAGTGGGTTATGGCAGGATATATGATGTCCCGCAATATCATTGAGGACAACTCCAAGTCCCAAAAATGCCCCAATATCACACCTCTTTTTCCTCTCCCTGCTTTCAGCAACTGTTGTGGCCACTGTCTCCACAGCAATGATATAATTTCTTTCATTGCTAGTGTCACAATAATTCTATAGTAGAATACCAGTAAGTCCACTCTAATCCATATTTTATTCCTCCATCCTGAGGACCCTGGGATGGTGATGACCACTCCACCTATAAATCAAGAGGAGGCTTAGATCCCACATGGCTGATGGATGGAGTTCTCCTGCTTGTAGCTGTAGACTCTCAGTTCCCTGGTGTGGTGGTTGACCATCCTCACCTCCCTGTTAGCTGACCTGGGTAAATCCAACAAACCAGAGAGTAGGCATTGCAACTCTGCTGAGGCTCAGGGCCCAGCTGGCACATAGACAGTCCAGAGATTCAAGTCTCCTGAGCATACACTAACCCCAGTACCAAGCAGAAGTTCTGTAAAAGTTACAGAAGAAGTATGTGTAGAGAGGTTACATCTGAGTCCAACTCCATCACACTCAGGAGCACAAATTCCAAAGTAAGGCTCACTGACAAGGCACTGAACTCCACAGTCATCTGTCATGACCGTAGATCTGGGTGTCTCCATAGTCCTCAGGAGCACCCCTACCTGCGGTTATATCTACTTTGGCTGTCTCTGAGATCCTGCTGAGATATGCAAAAGCGCAACACTTCTGATGACCTCCTGACTTATTTTGAAGTCTCTAAGCCATATAAACTCATTTGTCTTTACAATTTCCCCCTTTTATTCAAGGTCTTTTTCTGGTTACATCACCAAGTGGTACTTGGTAGTAATCCCTCGGCATCAGGGAGTCTTATCCCTGGGAGTCATGTCACAAGCTGGAGGGAAGGTAATTCATTTCCATGCTGAGTTTGGCTTAGAGAGTGGCCACATTTGAGCAACATGGAGGCTCTCAGGAGGTAACTCTTAGGCACCCTGCAGCTCTAGGTCTAGTTAAAATTTCAGTCACACAAGCTCATAAGCATAGTCTTCAGTATCAACAGCCCATCATTGGACCTTCCTTCTTCACTGGTCTTTGTCCTTGTGCTTGGGGGATTGTTGCAGCTCCATTGGGGAGTGCGACAGAGTTTCCCAGAATGGGAACTCAGCACTCTCTCAGTTGTCATGTGAAACTCTTCTCCCATGTCAATACCCAACAAACATATGAACATGAACATATCTATATACCCCATATGCATGTCCTGGAGAACTCCCTCCCACCCATGCATCCCCCATCAATGACAACCCACATCAGTGCCCCTCCCCTGCCCTAGTTAAACCCCCTGTGACCCTTTTCTTCAAAAAGGAAGCCTAATATATTGCCAAAGTCAATTAATAGGAAAATGAAATGGTAATGATAGGTTTAAAGATTCAAAACAGAATACGTAATAATTTAGAAAAACTAAAATAAAGTAAAAAATAAATTGGGATATTAAAAAATGAAAAATATCAGAAAAAATATTTTTGACATTTTGTCTTTCATCGCTGTACTAGGTGTTGCCCCATATGTACCATGGCAAGGCAATCTCTTCTATTTCTTCCTTAGTGTCTACATCCTTTTTTAAAAATTTTTAACAATTTTATATGTCTTCAAAAAAGTTTTAGGTCACAGTAAAGTCACATATAGAATATAGGGAACTCCCATATATCCAACATCAAACTCTTTTCCCCCTTTCCCAGCAATGATCTTTTTACATGTGGATGTTACATTTGCTGCGACTGATGTACAGATAATGAAATGTAGCTACTAATCATGGTTCCATTATGATTTACATTATGGTTTACACTTTAGACTGTACACTTTTATAAACTTTTTGTTACATTATGGTTTACATTTTACACTATACACATTTACCAATTTTTGGTGATATTTAACATGGCCTGTATCCATCATTTCAGGATCATGCAGAAAAATTCCATTGCCCCAAGTTACCCCCTCTTCCATCTATTCTAATCCTCTCTCCCCCTCCCCTCAGGGCCCACAGTGACAACCAGCTTCACTGCTTGAAGGGCAAGATTCATAGATATTTGCAACAATGCAGAGGTCTTAACACACTAGTCTGTCCTCCCCAAGTGGGAGCCACCCATGCTCTCAAGAAAAACCTACCCTCTGTTTGAGAACATCAGGCCTCCCCAGGATGGGGGCATAACACCTTCCTGCTCATTGTGTGGGTCTCCACCCACTGATATAACATACTATTACATGATGAGCACTCACACACTCCCTAAAAGCCTGCCCCAGGTGCACTCTATACCAGATGACCCCATTAAACACCTTATACCAGTAACCCTTTCTTATTATATTTTCTAAAGAGTTTTCTCAACATTATAATTTGAACCACATACCCGACAACCTCCCATGTAGTTTGAACCACATACCTGAAACCTCCCATGTTCACTTGCTCCCCCCAACCCTCCTCCCAATTCCTTGGACCATCTGACCCAACCTCCCAACCCTGTCCCCCCCTCAAGCCTACAAAACCCAACCCAATAATGTACCTATGCCCCTGTCTTATCCCTTCACTGCACAACTACTTACCTCCCCTTTATCATAGATTTTGTACATGTGGGCATTGGTTAACAACCTTCCTCTTCCACCCTATTTCCTGTAAGCCTATCTTCTAGTCTCTAGCTCTCCGGGACAGACTGATTTGCTAAATTCACATCAAAGAGGTCATGTAGCATTTGTCCTTCAGTGCCTGGCTTGCTTCACTCAATGTAAGGTCCTCGAGATTCATCCATGTTATCCCATGTGTTAGTACTATATTTCCTCTAACAGCTGAGTAGCATTCCATTGTATGTATATACCACATTTTGTTTATCCATTCATCTGTTGATAGGTATTTGGGTTGATTCCAACTTTTGACAATTGTGAATAATGCCGCTATGAACATTGGTGTGCATATATCATTTCATGTCCTTGTTTTCAGTTCTTCTGGGTATATACCCAGCAGTGGAATTGCTGGGTCACATAGCAAATCTGTAGCTAGTTTTTTGAGGAACTGTCAAACTCTCCTCCAGAATGACTGGATCCTTCTGCATTCCCACCAGCAGTGGATGAGGTTCACATTCCTCCACACCCTCTCCAACACTTGTAGCCCTCTGTTTTTTTAATAGCAGCCTGTCTAATGGTGTAAGATGGTATCTCATTGTAGTTTTGATTTGCATTTCCCTAATAGCTAGTGATGTTGAGCATCTTTTCATGCATGTGTTTTTTAGTCATTCATATTTCTTCTTTGGAAAAGCATCTGTTCAAATCTCTTGCCCATGTTTTAAATGGCTTGTTTGTCTTTTTATTTTTGAGATACAGGATTTCTTTATATATGCTGGATATTAGGCTCCTATCAGATATGTGGTTACCAAATATTTTCTCCCATTGGATAGGCTGTCTTTCCACTTTCTTGACAAACTCCCGTGAGGCACAAAAGGCTTTAATTTTGAAGAATTCCCATTTATCTATTTTTTCTTTTGCTGCTCATGCTTTGGGTGTGAAATTCGTGAAGCCATTTCCTATTACAAGGTCCTGTAGATGCTTCCTTACATTGTCTTCCAGGGTGTTTATGGTCTTGGCTCTTATATTTAGATCTTTGCTCCATCTTGAGTTGATTTTTCTATAAGGTGTGAGATGCTAATCCTCTTTCATTCTTTTGCATATGGATATCCAGTTCTCCGAGCACGAGTACCATTTGTTGAAGAGACCATGCTCTCCGAGTTGAATGTCTTGGTGGTCTTGTCAAATATCAGATGACTGTATATGCAAAGATCTATATCAGAACTCTCAATTTGGTTCCATTGGTCATTATATCTATCCTTGTACCAATAACACACCATTTTGACCACTATAGTTTTGTAGTATGTTTTAAAATGAGGTAGTGTGATTCCTCCAATTTCATTTCTCATTTTCATATATCTTTGGCTATTTGTGGCCTCTTTCCCTTCCAAATAAATTTCATAGTTAGTTTTTCCAGTTCAGTAAAAATGCTGTGTTGATTTTATTGGGATTGCATTAAATCTGTAGATCAGTTTGCATACGATAGACATTTTAATGATATTTAGTCTTCCTATCCATGAACAGGGAATATTCTTCCATTTATGTAAGTCTTCTTTGATTTCCTTTAATAGTGTTGTGTAGTTTTCTGTGTGTAAGTCTTTTACATCTTTAAATTTATTCCTAGGTATTTGATTATTTTATTTACTGTTGTAAATGGTATTTTTTTCTTGATTTCTTCCCCAGATTGCTCATTATTAGTATACAGAAATGCTACTGATTTTTGTGCATTGATCTGATAACCTGCAACATTACTGAACTCATTTGTAAGTTCTAGAAACTTTGTTGGAGATTTCTCAGGGTTTTCTGTGTATAGGATCATGTCATCTGCAAATAGTGAAATTTTGACTTCTTCCTTTCTAATTTGGATGCATTTTATATCTGTTTCTTGCCTCAGTGCTCGATCAAGTACTTCTTTTTGTTGTTGTTGTTCTTTTTTTATTGTCTTTTTTTAAAGTTACATAGATAGCAAAAAATGTTACATTAAAAATATAAGAAGTTCCCATAGGAATGGGAGGAAGAGATGAGATGTGGAGGCATTTTCGGGACTTGGAGATGTCCTGAGTGGTGCTGCAGGGACAATTGCCAGACATTGTATGTCCTCTCATGGCCCACTGAATAAACGTGGGAGAGTGTGGGCTATGGTGTGGACCACAGGCCATGGGGTGCAGCGATGCCCAGAGATGTACTCACCAGACGCAATGGATGTGTCATGATGATGGGTGAGAGTGTTACTGTGGGGGGAGTGGTGGGGTGGGGGTGGTGGGGGTGAATGGGGACCTCACATTTTTTAATGTAATATTTTTAAAAAATGAATAAATAAAATAAAATTTTTTAAAAATCATGAAAAAAAAAGAAGTTCCCATATACCCCACTCCCCACCCCACTCCCACTCCTCCCACATGAACAACCTCTTACATCAGTGTGGCACCTTCATTGCATTTGATGATCTTTGTCATTTCTTTTTTTCTTCTTCCTTTGGAGTTAATTTGTTGTTGTTGTTTTTTTACTGATTCCTCCAAATGACAGCATTCATTTTTTTAGGTTACATTTCTCTATATCAGAAGTACAGGCAGGCCTGGGTACTTTCTCTATTCTGAGTCTCACAAGACCAAAAGCAAGGTGTCAGCTGGGTTGCATTCCTGTCTGGAAGCTCTGAAGATTTTTCTTCTAGGTTTATTCAAATTGTGGTGCAATTCAGTTTTTTGTACTTGTAGGACTGAGATCCCTGTTTCCTTGCTGACTGTCATCTAGGGGCCATTCTCTCCTTCTAGAGACCATTTGCATTCCTTAGCTTGTGGCTGCCTTTCTCCATATCCAGCATTGGCACATCAAATCCTTCTACTTCAAATCTCTCTGACTTTCTATTTTACCACCAACCAGAGAAAACTTTCTACTTTTAAGGAGGCTCTTCTGATTAAGTTATGCCACCAGGATAATTTCCCTAACCTAAAGTCAACTTTGCCATATAATAGAACATAATTAGGGGAATGATATATCAATATATCCAGAATTAGGATGTAGAATCTCAGAAGAACCATTTTTAAAGTTCTGTCTACCACTGGTACCTACCTGAAAGCCAGTTTGTTAGCTAAATGATTGTTTGCAAAATGATTGGCCAGCCTGCAAATCTGAAGGTAAGATATACTCCTACAGAGAGAAAAATTTTCTCCAAAAATTTTTTGTATTTTTATTCTTTATTCTTTTTTAGTTTCCCAAATTTTTGTCATGGAAATTTGCAAGCATACAAAAAAGTGGAAGTAATATATATTTACCAACTAGATTCAACATTTTAAAAAATTTCACCATATTTTCTTCATCTATCTATGTACATATACACATGCTGAATCTTTTGAAAGTTGCAAATAATGTGATATTGCACCCCTGAATTTTTCAACATTGCTCTACCAAGAATAAGAACATTTTCATATACAATTACAATGCTATTACCAGGCCTAAGAAAATTAAAGATAATTCTCTAGTGTCATTTACTATATAGCCCATTTTCAAAATAACCCAATTATCCAAAAATATTTCATAACAGCTTTTTAAAAAAATGATCTGAAGTTTATGAAATGCATTTGCTGTAATAACTACTTTGTGTTCTTTAACCTAGAATTGTCTCTGCATCTCTTTTAATTTACATTTCATAGACATTTTGAAGAGACAATACCAATTTGTAGTCTTGTAGCTGTATTCCATGTAAAAGTTTGAAATGCAAAAAATATTTCATATGTTTACTTCATATTGCATCATACCAGGGAGTACACAATGTCAGACTGTCCTTTTCTTAGTGTTTCTAAGTTTGACACCTGAGTTAAGGTAACAACTGCCAGATTTATTCACTGCAAAGTTATGCTTTTCCTTTTAGAATGAGCACGTTATCTGTGGGTGAAAAATTTAGCACCATGCAACTATCTGGTTCAGCAACAGGCTGTCATTTAATGGTTTGGTCATCCATTAAAATCACTGCTTGAATCAATTGTGTCATTTGGGATTACAAAATGGCGATTTGTTAATAATATCATCCTTCCATATTAATTAGTAGTAATTCTTTTGTAAAGAAGAAGTTACTCTCTTCAGTTAGAGTAGGGGAAATACTTAAATTTTTCTTTTAGTTACGTATTTTCAGAGAAAAAGTTGGTGTAAAAGTCATCACCAAAGGTGGCAAATGATTTTTATTTCTTTCTATTCCTTTCTTTTCTTTTTTTTCTTTATATTATCACTATAAACTCATGGATTTCTATTTATTTGACATTTTATAATCAATTACACTTACTATCATCATCATTATTTGATGTTTAAATTGCCCCAATTGGTCAATGAGAATCCCTTCAAGGTGACTCCAGTATCCTTTTGAAATGATTCCATTAATCTTGGAGTGTTTCCTTGCTTTCTGACATGAGATAATCCAGATACACCTTAAATTTTTCCTGCCCTAGACCTGGAATCAATCATCTCTCCAAGAAGACCTGATCCTTTTTAGTGGGGAATGGCATTTAGAAACCAAGATGTAAGTACTAAAGGTTCTCATTGCTGTTGGAGACAAGCGGTTACAGATTCTAGAACCTTACAGTATAAACCAGTCAGTTAGCAAACTATGGCCTCCAGGTCAAATCCATTCCTGCACTCCCTGTTTTTGTAAATAAAGTTTTATTGGAACACAGTCATGCTCATTTGCTTACATATAATCTAGGGCTGCTTTTGCTCAATCATGATGGAGCCAAATAGTTGTAACAGAGATGGTATGGTCTGCAAACCCTAAATTATAATATGCCATGTTGATGTTTTCAATTTAAACTTGACATCATGTTTTTTCTTAATTTTTTTGATTTTTAGATTTGTATCTTTATTTTCTTAACCAAAAGTCTTGATTCTTAACAAAGTGAACAGTTATGCATTTTGTTTTACCCTATAATACACAAAAATATTTTTAAAATTAGAATATCAATATTACTTCTAGAAGTACAATTACTGAGGAAATTTTCAGATTTCTTTGCAGTTTGTTTGTCTTTATAATCTATTCCACTAAAAATGTACAGTCAGCACTGTGCTCAACTCACTTAAAATAGTTCTTCTTTTCTGTGGATAATGTTACTGATTTAATGTATAGGTAGATTCATTTGTTTCACTTCAATTTTGGAGTTTGCTTTTTATTACTTTTATATTAATATTATTTTAAAATATGTAAAATATAATCTTAATGGGAAGTTTTAAAAATAATAATAATAATAAACTATTTTTAGAGAAGTTTTAGATTACAGAAAAGTTACATTGAAATTATAGGGAATTCCCAAATACCCCCCCCACACACACACACACACACATATTTTCCCTTCTTAGTATCTTATATTAATGTGGTACATTTGTTATAGTTGATCATCCAATATTGAAGCATTGCTACTAACTAAAGTTTATAGTTTACATTATAGTTTACACTTTGTGCTGCACAGTTTTATAAGTTTTGACAAATGTATGATGACCTGTATCTGTCACTGCAGTATCATACAATACAATTCCAATGCCCTAAAAATACCCTGTACTCCACCTATTCTTCCTTCCCCCTCCCCTCAGAACCTTTAGTAACCACTATCTTTATATTGATGTTACAAGTTCTTCTGTTACCACACTCAAATAACTACTTTCGTCCGTGGTTTCACTCCTCTCTTAAGTGTATTCATTCCTCAATCTTGAGGGATTTGGGATGGTGTCTGCTCTGCTTCAGATTGAGAGCGGCTTTAGATATTTGGGGGTAGATGGAAGGAACTATTTTGCTTGCAGTTGTATATATTCTTTGTTTTGGGGGTTGGAAGTTGTCTGTCATCATCATTTTGTTAGTTGTCCTGGGCAAGTCCAAATATCTGGAGAGTAAGTGTTGGCTGCAACCCTGCTGAGATTCAGGGCTTAATGGGCATATGAACAGGCCGAAGATTTGAGTCTTTGGGACATATATTTAACAGGTATAGTGCTAATTATAGGTTCAAATAAAGGGGTAGAAGAATCATGAGTAAGGAAATTATAAATGAATCTAATTCTGTTATATTGGTGTAATAGATTATCATATATTCCAAAATAAGGCCCACCGATGGGGTGCTGATTTCATGAGGTTGTAATCCTTGCTTACAGTGTCTGGATGTCTCTAAGAGTCCTCAGAAGTGCCGCTGTTTGAGACTTTGTTTACTGGGGCAGTTAGTGAGATATACCTGAGACAAGCATAAGTGTAATACTGGAAATGACCTCCTGACTGACTTTGAAATCTCTTAGCCACAAAAACTCTTTTGTATTTAATGTTTCCCCTTTTGGGCCAAGGTCTTTTTTAAGTTTTAACAGGACTATAAATTTAACAAATTAAGTCTACAAAATATCAGTAAGCATATAGAAGAATTGGACAATAGAATTAACAAGCTTGAGAAAGCTACCCAGCTCATTTTACGAAGTTAATAAAATTTTGATATTGTAACAGAAAAGGAGAGTACATGGAAAGAAATGCATAGGCCAATTGCTGTTACAAAGATAGGTACACAAATCCTAAATTTTAAAAAATTAGCAAAACAAATCTGGTAGTGTATGTTTGTAAGTTAGGTAGCTGGATAGATATTTGATAAATGAACAGTTAGATATTCAGACAGATATATCTAGAGTCAATATGATATGGAAGTTCAAACAGACTCTGAAGCTAGACTGACTGAATTTATATTTTATCTTCATCAATTACTATCTGTATAAACTTGGACAAGTCATTTAACCTCTCTGTGCCTCCATTTCCTCATCTGTAAAATGGAAATAATAATAGTACCTACCTCATAAGGTTTTTGTGAGGCGTCATTCAGTTAATGTATGTAAAATACTTCATATAGAATGCTGTGTGTTAACTGTTATTATTGTTGTTGTTTATTGAAGGGCATCCTGTCCATAGAGTGGTCATGGCTCATCTCATGGTTTCCAAAACCTTTTTAGTCTTGGTTGCATTGTCCTACCTCCTATGAATCAATCTCTCTCAATGTCCACAGCCCTTTGCAATGAGATGTTTCTGCTCCTCCCATCAAGAGATAAAGTCTGTTTCTACACCCCATTGAAAGCAAGTTGGTCTTGTGACTTGTTTTGACCAGTACAAGGTGGTGGATGTGGGATTGTGCAACCTTGGAGACTTAACCTTAAGAGACTATACAGCTCCCACCTTCTCCCTCTTAGAACACTACCTTGAGACTACTGTGCTGAAAAGAAGCTGGTTCAGAATAAGAGGCCATGTGAAGGACAACCATCTAACAGCCAGCACCAAAGTCTCTGATGTTTGAATGAGGCCATCCTAGTTCCAGGTGAACTGCCAGCTGACTAGAACTGCATGGATAAGCCCAGGTAACACCATCAGAAGAACCATCGTACCAACCCACAGAATCATCTGAAATAACAAATCATTGTTGTTTTAAGCTACTAAGTTTTGGGGTAATTTGTTACACAGTAATAAATGACTGAAATGCCTTATAATGAATTGCTGCCTCTGTGGGGAAATGTGAGTGAATCTGCTCCTTCCAACTCAAGAAGCTATAATAACCAAAGTTGTTTCAAACTTTTTTTAAAAGAAAGATTTATTTTATTTATTTCTCCACCCCCCCCCCCATTTCCCTCATTGTCTGCTCTCTGTGTCCATTCACTGTGTGATCTTCTGTGTCTGTCTTATTCTCATTAAGTGGCTCCAGGAACTGATCCTGGGACCTTCCAGAGTGGGAGAGAGGCGATTACTCTCTTGCGCCATCTCAACTCCCTGTTCTGCTACATCTTCTTTTATTCTCTCCTCTGTGTCTCTTGTTGTGTCATCTTGCTGCACCAGCTCTCAGCATCGGTCAGCACTCTTGTGTGGGGCGGCTTTCCTGTGCTGGGCAGCATTCCCACGCAGGGTGCCCTCCTGCATGGGGTGGCATTCCAGCATGGGCTGGCATTCCAGCATGGGCTGGCACTCCATGTGAGCCAGCTCGCAGTGTGGGCCAGCTTGCCCTCACCAGGAGGCCCTGGGCATTGAACCCTGGACCTCCTATATGGTAGATGGGAGCTCAATTGGTTGAGCCACATCCATTTCCCAGTTGTTTCAAACTTTTAATTATAAGGAAAAACCCTGAATGAAACATCACTGTTCATAAAATTCAGTCTGCATTTTTAATTACCTCCTTATGAAAAACTTCCCCAAGGTGCATAAGTATTTCTATAGCTTTTTCTCAAGATTTTTAAAATTTATTTCTCCCCACCTACTCATTGTTTGCCCTCGCTGTCTGTTTGTTGTGTGCTCATCTTCCTTATAGGAGGCACTGGGAACCGAATCCAGGACCTCCCGTGTAGGAGTTGAGGCTCCTAATCACTTAAGCCACCGCTGCTCCCTCTATAGCTCTTTCTACACACGTCAAATGGAGTTCCAGACCATTGTACTGAACTACATTCTCACCGGCAGTATATGAGGGACATGAGGATATGTTAACAGGCCCAATACAAATAATTAAGGAAAGTGATGGGAAGTTTCCATAGAGTGCAGAGTGGGTAGATCCTACCTCCTCCCACCAAATCTCCCTCACCCACTTATTGGACCAGCACTGATGACACAGGGATGCTCACTCTTCAGCTGAGTGCTCCAACCAGTGTGCTGTGTCTAGAAGGCAATGTTAACATAGTAGTTAGGAGAGAGTGTTCTGGAGTCAGGCTTCCTGAGTTTAAATCTTGGCTCTATCTTGCACAAAGCATGACCTACTGAAAGTTTCTTAGCCTCTCTAAGCCTTAGTTTGCCCATCTGTAAAATGGGAATAATATTTGTTTCCACCTGATAGCCTAATGAGATTTAAATGAAATAATGCACGTAAATCCCTTAAAACAGTGCCTGGCACTTTATAAATCTTTGTCGTTATTATTATCATTCTCTACATCATTTGTGAACTTGTAAACATAAAGGCAGACCTTTAGCAATGAGGATCATCTCCCTTTCTCCTGATTATGAGGAAATGCCCCAGTAGTGGACAAAAGGAGAGATTTAAGAAGACTCACAGATTCAGAAAGTCCAAACAGAAAGGGTCTTTAGAGATCTGCCATCCATGTTCTGCCCCCTAAATTGAGATGGCACATGGCCAGCTAGGCATTTGATGTGAATTACTCCAAAAAGGGAAATCTGGTAAGGCAAATGGTTCTATGGACTCCTGCTACTGGTTTTGTGGCCTTTTCCTCCTGTTAAGCAGCAGCATTTCCTTTCAATCACGTGGCTTGTCATAGATACCAGTTCCTTATTAGTTGCATAAATGGGCTGCTTCTCTTTTTCCTTCTCTTGTCAGACCCTTAGTACTGCAGTAGCCAACTCAGAGGGGCCTCACAGTTTCCAGAGCTCCCTCTACCTGGCAGGAATCTTTTGGTTGCCGATGACAGAAAGCCAGCTGGAATAGCTTATGCCAAAGAGGATTACAGTTTGCGTAGTATATGAGTAGTTTCGAGAATGAAGAGATTTGCTAAACAACCAAGAATCACGGGATAGCTCTAGGGACCTCATAGATTGGAATGAAGTTCCTCAAAACCAGTGGGACCACTCTCTCTGCATCTGTCCTCTGTGCTTCTCACTGTGCATCTGTGACATTCTCTCAGACCTGCTTTTTTCCAGAGGCTGGGACCAAGCATCTGGCAGCTCCAGGCTTCACATCCACTCAACTTCACCACCCAGTAAGAAAGTGACCACTTTCCTTTGTTCTAATTAAAATTATACTAGAGGATAAAGAACAATCATGAGTCACAAGCTCATCAAGTCCCACCACTGTGGCCAGGAGTTCAAGCTAGCTTAGTCAGGTGCCACCTCTGGCCAATCACTGTGGCCAAGGAGGTAGAGTCTGTAAGAAGATGACAATTCCCCTTTAGCCCTATGGTTAAAGGAGCACCTTGCAGAAGAAAGCAAAATCTTGCTTCTGGTAAAAAGGAGGGATACTAGGCCAAAGGGAAAAATAGATAACCCTACAATCTCATTAAAAACAAAAATCTAAATTTTTGTATATGGTCCAAATCTTTGAGACCTTATACTGATCAACGGGCTTCCACAGATTCAGATGAATATTCATCATACAGTAAGTCCTGATTTGACCAATATATGACAAAATATTTCCATGTGAGTAGTTTTTCTTGTTAACTGAACTTCATCCCTCTAAGTCCTAAAACATAGTTTCTTAGAACAGTTTCTATCATCTCCCTAAAATTTGGCAGAAACAATTTTTCTTGCCTTTTAAAAAAGAGTGTCTTGAGCAAAATTTAAACCTTACTTGTCCTATTGGATATCAGTGATGCTCTCCTGGACTATTGAGATATGTAGAACTATTTGCCCCTTTGCCTCAGAACCACCAGACTGTCCGTGTTTTGATTTCTGATGTCACTTTTAGGTCTTTGGTCTTGTGCTCTCAGATGTCATTTTCCACTGCTGGCACCATGCCTATCTCTAGCAATTTTCCCCTTTGCTTATTTGCTAAATCTAATGCACCATGGATTAGGAAATCAGATGACCAAAAATGTTACAGTGTTGTGTAAAATATTTGCAAATTCAAAAGCTATAATTTACTACTTTGTGAAGAAGATAGTCTCTGAGTGAAAGCTAGGGAACTTGCCTATGAATAAATTATGAGAGCTTATTAACACTTACCCAGGTATTTCTAGGCACTTCTCAGTTTCTTTGCTGGGTTCACAGAGATATTCTAGATGGTCGGGTTACCTAAAGTATGATTTTATATTCACTGGAGTATTTTTTCTATTTCTTCATATCATCTCTTTACTAGATTACAATAGCTTCTTCTCACTTTAAATATCCATTTATCTATGAGTCTTCATTCAGTTAACTATTTTAGGCCATTTCTAACAAGTCAAAAACACTGACCCCCTTTAAATCAGTAAATGAATATGCAGGGGGAAAATAGCATTAAAATTCACACTAACCAAACAATTTCCAGCCAAGAAAAGGGAAAATTATGAGATGATTTTTTTTTCTGTAGATAAATCACTGTTAAAGGCCATGATTTCAAAATTAACAGTGGGCAATGCGAATCCTGGAAATTGATGAAAATATTTCCTTGTGGGAAAGAAAGCTTGCAACAAAAACTGACATGGAACTGAGAAATGATCTGAAATCAAACACATATATACTGCTTTTACCATAGATGATAAAGAGAGAAAAAATCATCCCACTCTTCTGCTACTAAAGTAGATAGAAATGATCATGGCCTACATCCCAGATATGAAGGCCCACTCTGGAAACTTAATCTCCAAAAATGGCAAGTCTGGCTCTGTTTACACCAGGCTAAGCAATGGTCCGTTCAGTCGATTCGGGGAAAGATAAAACTGATTGTATGACAAAATTAAGTATTACAGATACTTTAGGTGCATAATAAAACACCCCAAAACTTTGTGACTTAAAACAACACCATTTATTTTGTCCACAAATCTGCAATTTGGGCATGGCTTAGCAAGTTCAGCTTGTCTCTGCTCCGTATAGTGTCAGCCTTGGCATTAGGTAAAGGGGCTCAAAGGCTGGGAGCTGGCATCAGTTAAGACTTGCCCACTCACATGTTTTGCAGGTGATGCATGGAAGACACAAACTGGAGCTCCTCAGGAATCTCTGTCTCTATGTGTTCTCTCCATGTGCTCTCTTCAGCCTGACAGCCTCTGGATAACTGGACTTCTGGCGTAATGGCTCAGGAACCCCACAGCTCATGTACCGAGAAAGAGAGACAGACAAAAGATGTACTGTCTTTTATGACCCAGTCTCAGAATGTCATGTAGTATCAGTTCCCCCACATTCTGTTCACCAAGGCAGTCACAGCAGTCTGCCCAGATTCAGGAGGAGTAGAAATAGCCTTCAGCTCTTGATGGGGGAGTGACAAGAACATGTGGGTTCAGAATATTGTTGCAGTCATATTCAAGGGGAGGGGAAGTAGATGCTACCTAGGGGGCGTTATTGTCCAAGGACTTGTGGGAACACTCTAAAACACTACAATAGAAGACTCTGGGATGGTGAGCTAGCAATGGAAGAAATTGTAGCATTGATGTGGAAAGAGTGACCACAGTAGTCGCTGAGGGCAGGGAGAGGGAAGAAGAGATGTGATGTGGGGGCATTTTCAGGACTTGGAGTTGTCCTAAATGATATTGCAGGGACAGATGCTGGATATTATATACCCTGCCATAAATCCACTAAATGTACTGGGGGAGAGTGTAAACTACAATATAAACTATAATCCATGCAGTGCAACAGTGCTCCAAAATGTATTTGCCAAATACAATGAATGTGCCACAATGATGAAAGAGGTTGTTGATGTCGGAGGAGTCGGGCTATGGGGTGTGGGGTATATGGGAACCTCTTATATTTTTTAATGTAACTTTTTTTGTGATCTATGTATCTTTAAAAAAAAGACAATAAAAAATAAATAAATAAAAATGCCATGAAAAAAAATAGATGACTCTGTATGCCTGACGATTGGAAAACAGGTAATATTATATCAAGCTTCTTAATGTAGCAACCCAGATTCAGCTCCACACCCTCCTGAGCACTCTAGCCAGCTATTAGCCATTCCTGGGTATCTCCCAAAATGCATCAAGTTTCATGAGTATGGTAACTCGGTATTTATTTTTTAAAGAATCTGAAACAGAGGAAGAGAAGAAAGAGAAGAGGTGACTGGGCTTAATTAGTGACAACCACTTCCCAGAGGCCCAGCTGTGAGGAAGGTCTGCAGAGAGCAAGGTTGCCTTGTAGCAAGTTTGGGTTTCATCAGAACAAGATCCCCCAGAGCCTAGATGGAAACTGCTGTGGTGATAACTTTGGAGAACCCAGCCCAAGCAAGGAAGTGAAAGAGCTCAAGTTTACAAGAAGTGTCCCAGAGTCACCAAGCAGTCTCTTTCTATTCTTTTATATTAATAGCACAAATGTTATTTTAAAAGAACGAGCAATAATAAATGCTTCAGATGTGTAAGTCACTTTCAACTATGTTCAAATTACCTCATTTTCTGCTTTGCTATGACAGGACTTTTGGTTGCCTCTTTGCCAAATGACAACAGGGCCACAACCAAGTGATTTTTCATTTATAAGAGGGAAATTGGGATAATCTTTTTAAAAAGATGACATACTTGAGGGGGAGGCTCAGGGAGTTGTTTGCAACAGTAATTCTTTGATCAGGATTTTTCATGAAGCCCTCTCTGGTACTCTAACTAGAAGTAATTGCTCCCATCTCTTCACTCCCAATGCACAATGACAATGCCTCTATTTCACATTCTTTTCTGTGTACCATTGTACTATATGTGGTTTCATTCTAGTTCCCACTGTACTCTTCACCCTCACTCCACGAATGTAAAGTTTGGAGAATTAAAAACTGTGTTGTTAATTTTTCAATTTCTTACAGCACCTAGCATAATGCCTTGCATGTATATATTTGTTGAGTGAATGTATAAGTCAGTGAGTGAATGGTCATGAGAACATTTTGCACAGAAACTTCAACTCAAAAAAGGTGAAGACATATGGACATCACACTCAGAAACTCAACGGATGTCTCTTCTAACTAGACAACACTAAAAAAATTTAAATAAAAGCATATAATCTTGTTTATGTGTGGTATCAGGAAACATTTTAATATTACCATATATCCACTTTGATAAACATTTGCTTGGTGTATCTTAGTGAGTTTATATCAGTTTTTGCATCATTATCATCAGCAGAGAATAGACTTTTAATATTTTATAGCAATCTTATGATCATCTCATTTGAAAATTGCAAAGATATTATGAGAGACTCGTTGTTTTAATAAGCTAGATTTATGGAAGACATTTCTAGCATCAAATGAACAGGAGCCTCGTCATACTTTCCTTGTAAATCACTTTTCATAGGGCCAAGCCAATTATTATGGTTCTGAGACACTGAACCCAGAAAATCATTTCATAGTCAAGAATGCTTGATCTGTAAGATGTGACATGAATGGAAGTCTTTATTATGAATTGTCATCAAAATCAAAAATAGACAACCTATTAACTTTTGGGAAGAAGATTTAAAGGCCAATGAAAGGAAACTAAGTTTTTTTCCTCATGGGCAAGGAGTTGATTGTCCCTATAAGAAAGTAAATCATGGGTTCCATGACAGGTACAATGCCACTCCCTTCATGGGCAGAAAGGATGGATGGTTTGAATTTTTCCAGGTAATTGGGGATAATGGGAACTGTGCAGTGGTATAGCCTGGAGCAGCAAAAAAGTGTGTGGACTTCTGTGTGCCTTGATTCAAGTGATGGCTATTCTAGTTCAGTGCACGATGGCTAGCTCAGGGCCACACTCCTGACATCATCCAACCTAGAGTCAGCATGCCTGCCTTTTTATTTTCAGGACTCAGAAACAATCTCACTCAGCTACCATGCTAATAGAATGACTCTACCTGCTAAAAAGGCCAAATACATCTGCTCAATGGTAAGCGCATTTTGGAGAAAGGGCGATGGTAGAGCATATGCTATTCCCCTCCATCCTTGTAAAGGAGTCCTGAATAGATAGAAAGGGGAAATGGAATATCCTTCTCAATTTGAGCATTTGCTCCACAAGTAACTTGAATCGGCCTAGACACCCCAAAGGAAGAAGCAGGTTTCATTATCATGATCAATTAAGTTCACACCGCAGACTGTTAAAATTCACTGGAATTCCCTCCCTGATGGTTTGAAGGTCTTTTGAGACCTTGCCAGTATCCCTGCGCTTCCTTCTTGCCACCTTGCATCACTTTCTCTTGGCTTGCACCCTCATGCTCACCAAGCCATCTCCCCGTTGTTCTTCCTGCACCCAGGTGTTTGCCTTCTTATCTGTTCTTGTGCTCCATATTCACCTGAAAGGCAGGGGAGAGGGCCCATCTCTCTCCAGGGTGTTTTTATTCAGTGCTACAAGGCAAAGTCTAACACCCTTTCACCTAGGCTCTTCCTACAGCCCTAGAGACAAAAGTTCCCCACCTCAGTCAGTCCTTCCATTTATCACAGTCCTTTTTCCCTTATGAACTTAGATCAAGTACTTTGGGTGGTTCCATCATGAGATAATGCAAGGGAACTGCTTAGTGTTGGCAGAAAAAGACCTCTTCCCACAGTGCCCCTTGCCTCAGACCATCCTTACTCTCTCCCCTCAGAGTGAACTCCTGATCCATCCAGGACATTAGGGGGCTTAGTAGTCTCCAATTTGGGGGTCCCAGCCCTAGAGGCCAGACCTCAACAGCTATCAGCACCATGAGGTAGACTGAAACCATTCAGAACATATCATTCCAAGTAGCCAGGTGACATGAGCTTGGTGGCACTGCACCATCAGGCAAGAAAGTAGGGGATCCAAGAAGGAGGATCTCAAGGCTGGGGAAAGCCAGAAGGGACCCTACTCAGGGTCCATCTATACATGAGGTTCTGGAGCAAAGAGGCAAAAGCAGAGTTGAGATAAATCATGGGCATGCCTGGGGAGACCAGCAAACACCTGGATAGGAAGGATGGGAACACAAGGAAAAATAGCCCAACCATTGGCCAGGTACAGGTATGACACAGTTGGCAAGGCAAGTCTCAAGTTCAGGACTTTGTCTACAGAGCCTCTTTCCTCGAGGCAGGGTAGTTCTGAGGAAGTGGGCATATTCCCATCTTTGTTCCAGTTCCTCCCAAAGCAGAGAAGTGGTTTGTCCTGCTAAATTCACAATAGCACATGGTTAACAAGCTTACTTTGGTTTAGTTGTTCCTTACAGATCCTGAGATTTGCCTTGGTCACATAGGTTACATCACTCCCTTTAACCAGCACCCTATCGTGGCCATTTACCAGGTCATGAAGAACTCCTTCAAAGCTCAGTTTTCACTGGCTAACAGTGATATTCCATCACATAGATGAACCAAAATGTCTCCAACCATTTTCCTGCTGTTAGACATTGCAGATGCCTCCAATTTTTCACAAAGTTTTTTTTTTTAATTAAAGCAACCCTGGCAGCAGTATGGAGTTTGGGTTGGACAAGGGAGAGACTTGAGACCACTTAGCTAGCTATTGCAATGGCTTAGAATGAAGTAATGAAATTCTGAATCCAGATGGAGGCATGAGGAATAGAATGAAATAGACTAAACCAGATTTGTAAGGGGAAAAAAGAGACATTCTGGCCCTTTGAGATATTCAGTTGACTGTTTGACTCCACATGCATCACTTTCAAAATTTAGTTGTATGTCACGGTCACTTAGCCAAATTCTTAATTCTTTAAAACATGTGTTCTTGGAAACTCTTATTAGAACACTCTTATTTCTGGACTCCTGTTTTTTCTCCATCTTCCCTTGAGCAAATGGCAACTCGCCCAGAATGTATGCTGTTAGTGGCTCTGCCCACTGCCCCACTGGGAGTGAAGAAAGAGCTTGAGGAAGCTGACTCTTGGGGGGCTTCTGCCCCCCAGGAATCTGCAATGAGGAAAAGTGGCAGGCTGGATACCTCTGCTAGAAGTCAAAGGCTGTTGAAAGCAAAGCACTTCCATTTCCAGCAGAATTTTTTATATCAAAAATCAAAGGAAAAAAGTGTTTACTTACCTTAAAGATTTATTATTTCCTACACAGAAAGGCATCATTCTTCCAAGACAGAATCTAACGACTTAGGTTAATGACTTTCTTAAGAGAATACCTTCAGATTTCAGAGCTGAGTCAAAATTCAGGATTTTAGATATGTTTTTTTGATTTTCATATAATGCCAATGGTTTTTTTTTTAATTGAGGGGTGCTGATTCCTGACATCCATCTATATCAAAGTAAAGATATGATATTCACTATATCCCTACATTAGATGTCTATGTATGATTCTAAAATGTTTCTTAACACCTTGCCAAGCAAATAACACAAGCTTCATAGTGAATTCAGAAATCTGTTTTACTCTCTTTTGGTGCATGGTTCAGTCAAAACAAATTGTTTTCTTTGAGCATCCTAGAGTTTTGTTGCCATCGGATTGTCACTTGGCTCATCAACCTTAAGACCCACCCTCAAAGTTAACAATCATATGCTGGAAAGGAAAAACACTTCTACCAGACTTACAGGTCCTTGTTTTTCTATGTTAATTGTGTTACTTTCCTTCCTGTGGAATTTGATAAAAATGGATTTTTCCTCCTTTCAGGTGTCAGAGATAAGAAAGAATTCCCTCATGGGGTAAGATGAACTTTAATGAAATTTCCAGCTCCAATGGTCTATGGTTTTTCAAATCCATAATCAAGTCGTTTTGGAAATAGGTTTCTTAACCAATAATAAATGTAAACTCCAAATTTTCCTTCTATATCAGTCCTGTAACTGAATTTGTCAAAGTCCAAAACGTGGACCAAAGTCCACGTTTAATATCTCAAGTCCAAGGTGGTCATTGCAAAACAAAAACTAGGAAGACTACTGAAGCAATTTGACACAAACTTAGAACCAGAGAAAGTGGTAATAAGCCTCTTGATTAAGAAATAAGAAAAAGGATCTAAAAATCAGGGGAGCAAACCGTGTAATGAAATCCAAACACTTTATTTTGGTTAGTGAAGTAGAAACACAACTAAATTTGAGGGAACATTAAATTCACCACCTGGGCCTACTGAGAACTACTGCCCAAATGCCAGCAAATTTTACTGCCTTACTTTTCTTGCACCGCTGTGACAAGTTCCTTGCAAACAGTGTTTCAGTAGAGGACCCTGTTAATTCTGACTGGCATGAGTCTCTGATGGGAGCAGCATTGCCCCTTGTTCCTGTTATTCCCTTCACACCCGCCTCTCTGAAGTCTTTGGCTCTGCCAATTAAAATGCTGCAGGGCATTGTGGCCTAATGGAGAGGGTAAAGAGATAAGAGTTAGGAAACCTGTTCCAGGTCTCCTGTTGTTAGACCCCCTGGAGGAATCTCAACCACATCTCATCAACTTTCTGGACCTCAGTTTCCTCTTAGGTAAAGTAAGGGACTTGGTCTAAATGATTCTGTAATTATTCCTCTCTCTTCCATGTGGATAGCACGCTGAATTTAGGACTCAGGGCCAAGGATGCGAATGGGATTCTGAGATGATCAGAACAAGTTTCTCTGTTGGGACTGGAGCCCTCATGGATAAGAGAGGAGAACAGATTTCCTCATCTAGCCTAAAGCATATGTGATTCACCTGGCAATGTGTTAAAGCCCATTCTGGAAATGTGTCTGGTGGAGTCCTAGTGGGAAGGCACGTTCGGCCTACTTGTGGGGTTTTCATCCTAGTCTGCCTGAGCCCTGGATGCAGGGTCCAAAGTTAACTAAACCCTCTTAATCTACACTTAAGGTCTGCAAAATAGCCATGAGAGCCCCCATGTGCTTCCAGTGGTCCTAACAGCTTGCTGGGCCCTTTGGAAGTAGGCAACAGATTTGTGAACTGTGGGAGTCCCTTGTGACCCTAGTAAGTCATGATTCCGCAACATCCTCCTTATCATAAGCAGCAGGAAACATGGACAGGGCCGTTTACTAATGCAAGCTCTCATTTGCCAAGAGCTTACTCTGGGCAGGCCATCACACTGAGCACTTAGTGCTTAATTCTCACAGCAACTGGCACAAGACAGTACTATTATTATCCTCAAAATACAGATGAAGAAACTGAGTGCAGCAGGGATTCCTTCAAATTTGTTGCGTTTCTACTTCACTAACCAAAATAAATTGTTCGGATTTCATTACACAGTTTGATCCCCTGATTTTTAGATCCTCTTTCTTATTTTTTAATCAAGAAGCTTATTACCACTTTCTCTGGTTCTGAGTTTCTGCCACATTTCTTCAGCAATCTTCCTAGATTCTGCTTTGCAATGACCACCTTGGATTTGAGGGCTTTGGTGTGAAGGTAACTGCTAACCTTACTCATTCAGAAAGTACAGGACTGCTGTAGAAGGAAAATTTGGACTTTTCATTTGTTATTGGTTCATTAACTTGCCTAAGGTCATACTGGTAAAGTAGCAAAACTGGCATTCAAACCCAGGGAGTCTGATACAAGAGCCCACACTTAAGAAGAAATAATAAAGCCACTTTTATTTTGATATAATTTCAGACTTAATGTTGCAAGAATAATACAAAAACTCCCATATACCATGCACTCAGATTGCCTAAATGATAGCATTTTACCACATTGGCTTTATCCTTCACACATGTATACATGTGTGTGCATATAATATATATATTATATATGTAATATATATGGCATATAAACATCTTTTTTTCCTGAACCATTTGAGAGTAGGTTGCAGACATGAAGCTTTTTTATTTCTAAATACATCAGTGTGTGTTTCTAAAAAACAAGGACATCCTCTTCTATAACCACAGTACAATTGTCACAATAGGAAATTAACATTGAACCAATACTATTATCAGATCTAGAGACCTTACTTAGATTCCTCCAATTCTTCCAATTATGTACGTTACAGAAATGAAAAAGACAAAACAAAACTTGTGGTCCAGGATCAAATTCATGATCACCTATTTGCATTAAACCATAATATTACTTTAGTCTCTTTTTATCTGGAATGGTTCCTCAATCTTTCTTTGTCTTTCATGATCTTGACATGGTTGAAGAGTACAGGTGAGTTATTTTATACACTATCTCCCAATTTGTTTTGATTGATGTCCCCTCATGTTTATATTCAAGTTATGAATTTTTGGCAAGAATAGCATAGAAGCAATGCTGTGTTCTTCTCTGTGCATCATTTCAGGAAGCACATATGTTGATTTAACCCATTGCTGGTGATGTCAACATTTATCACTTGGTTAGGGTGATGTCTGTCCATTTATATTCCCTTTGTATTGAATCTTGCACAATCAGAAGCCACACTAACCACCACATTGCAGAACTACCTCTGTGCAACTGGCACTGTGATAGTAATTGAGGACTCAAAGAGCCTTGAAGGAATTCTCACAGAAGGCTTGTGATATTATTGGGAAGACAGGTAAGTGAGGTGTTAGTTTAGCTTCTACTCACAAATTGTCCTGTGAGTCCCACAGATAATTAGAGTTAGAGGAAACCAGGAGTAGATGTGATTTTTTTTTAAGCCAAAGGACTCACAGAGGAGGAGGAGTTGGGAAGCTGCTTGAGCAAGGGAATTAAAAAAGATGATGAGTTTGTTCTCTGGGCACTTCAAGGCTGTGTGGAGTAATAACCAGGAGGTGGGAAGGGTCAGAAACAGGATATCAGAAGGAGTCTGGGCACTGACTTAGGAGGACCAGGGCAGCAGGGTATCATTGTCTCACTCAAGAGACCCTGGCAGCATTCAATGGGGGGCGGCAGGGGTGTGTGGTGGTTTGTTGGTGATGGGGATGGGGCTGGGTTGAAAGAAAGCCAGTAGTTGGAATCCAAATCATATTGGAATCAGAGGGTGCGACTAGATGTATGAGTAAGGTGTCAGACCCATAGCAGCTGACAAGAATCTCTCTGAATAACTCCCCAGCTCCTGCAGTGGTATTTACTGGGGTCTCATGTCACAAAGTCTTAACAGCACCAGGCCACCCAGACGTGTGCGTTCTCAGGTGGTTCCATGGTCAAAGCCAAGGATGTTGGGCCAAAGCAGAGGATCTCTGTGGAGGAATAATGGGAGCTGAGGAAGGAGAAATGGATGGGTGTTGACCAGGAGGGACCTGGGTGTGCCACTCAAGAATCATTCATACAGGTTCTAGCATAAGGACTCCATCCTATGTACACACAGCAAAGAGAAGGAGTGAAGAAGTTTGTAAATTCTGTCTCTCACTTCACTAGCTACCCCTAAACTCAAAATAAAACCTTTTCAGAACACCCTTTTACACCTGTTTCTATAGTAAGAATAGGAGCTGGCACTTCTCTGAAGTACCCTTTGCCTCTAATCTGGCTCAGAATTAAAGTGCTCTAATTAAATGGAGACCTCATTACATTCTGCTTTATTCTGCAGCACAATCATAGTGCAGTGATTACCTTGAATTAGTATTGCACATACTTCCGCCCACTTGTTATTATATGTCTCTGTACTTTAATTATGTTTCAATGAATATAATTCCATACCCTTCAATACTTAAATAATATTCACTTTAAATATAGCCACATGCCTATAATTCTCAGTAAGTATGAGTGCTTGCCTTGCAAATAATAAAAATTAGTACTGCTCTGGAGGCTTAAACAAACTAAGCCATGCCTAAAAGAAATCAGTTGACATTTTATTAGAATTTTAAAGTATTGAAATTTGCTAACAATCTGTGTTTTTTCCTCCCAAAAATTTTTAAAAGGATGATTTTTGTAGCCCTATTAACAAAAACTCTTTGGAAGGAAACAGCAATTCTCTGGATGGTTTTGTTGCTTACTAACAACTTCACCAGGGACTTGGCTCCCAGTAGGGAACTGAGCTGGTACCAAAAAACAACAAAACAAAAAAAAATTATACTGAGATATGTATGTTTTTGCCAAGCATTGGCTCTGGAAGAAATTCCCTAGAGATTTGGAAGGGGCAAAGGTGAAATCTTGGAATCAACAACCAACCAGGTAACTGGCATGCAGGCTTTGTACCTGCTTTACCATTTGCACATACTTCTTTTATTACCTAGGAAAAAGCATTAATGGCATTAATGGCTCATATCAGTTTTGGTGTACCGTCCTAAGGAAGCCGTGTACTTCCTTATTTCTGCCAGGATATGTCTCAGAAGAGTCTGCCTTTGGAGAATTTTTTGCCTTCTGTTGTGCTTGCGAGTATAGCTGCAACTGATGCATGGGCTTTGTTTGATATTTATTTCAAACATGATGGTCAATAACAATTTGGACTGGAAAGTAATCCGTCGACAAATTAATTCATTACCTCATGCCATGAGACAACGCTCTTAAAGATGTAGAGAAATGGTAATCCTGTCCTTCCATTTCTAGCCTGATTTGAAAAATAGTGTGTGTTAAAGGACTTAGGAGTAGGTTTATCAAGAAGAGAGAAAGTTAAAATAGAATGCCATTCTGACTATCTTCAATAAGGAGTAAATGAAGAGTAGATTTTATAAAGCTTCAGGCTAGGTAAAACCTTCAAGTTCAATCTTGGTCCCCTATTGTGAACTATTAAAAACACATTGTCCAGGAAGAGTGCCCTGCCATTATCACTGCTGGAAAGAATCAATGTTATTAAAATAACAATTCTTCCTGAAAAAGTATCTGCAAAGTTGGCCATTCCATTGGTCCATGGAATAAGTCAAACCATTATATAAATTTGTTACTAAAGTTTCATCTCAAAAGGAGGAAAATATAACGGGCAAAAAGGATGCCAAACTGGGTGCTTATGTAGGAGGAAAAGAGATTGAATTTTTCTTTCTAACCTTTGTGCTGAATCAGAAGTTGTTGGTCTGCTCCCCATGGGTGCATTTGGCATGATAATGACTAAGTCAACTAAATTATATACTCTAACATTTCAATGCAAGTGATATTTAAAAAGAAAGAAGGTAATTTTAATCCATCATGACACAGTGAGTCAATTCCCCAGATACCTTATTCTGTGCATGATTCTCTTTCTATGTTAACCTATTAACTATGGTTCCCTTTTCATAGAAATTCTTCCAACTGATCTACTAAGCTAGCAAGGTAATTGAGTCTGCAGTATCATTTCACATTCAATACCATTTGTTACCTCAGCATTTGCCTAAAGGAGAAAATACATAAAACCAGTAATCATGGAGTAATGTAA
Organism: Dasypus novemcinctus; assembly: GCF_030445035.2. NCBI lineage: Eukaryota > Metazoa > Chordata > Mammalia > Cingulata > Dasypodidae > Dasypus > Dasypus novemcinctus. The sequence continues at coordinate 51,786,958 of NC_080704.1, forward strand.
ACATCAAAGGTAAGAATTACCAATTTCAGCTTGACAGCTTGAAGAGCTCTGCAGACCTGTTCCCCAGTGAAAATTATTTTTAAAAGCAACCATTTAAAGTCTCTGGAAATTGCCCTAAGGGTATACAGCAAATAAAGAAACAAATTCTGGTGGTTTGGAGCTATATGTACCCCAGAAAAATATGTTCTTAAACTTTTTTTTAAAGATTTATTTATTTATTTATTTTTATTTATCTCCCCTGCCCCCGCCAGTTGTCTGTTCTCTGTGTCTATTTGCTGTGTCTTCTTTGTCCACTTCTGTTGTTGTCAGCGGCATGGGAATCTGTGTTTCTTTTTGTTGCGTCATCTTGTGTGTCAGCTCTCTGTGTGTGCAGCACCATTCCTGGGCAGGCTGCACTTTCTTTCGTGCTGGGAGGCTCTCCTTATGGGGCACAGTCCTTGTGCATGGGGCTCCCTTACACAGGGAACACCCCTGCGTGGCACGGCACTCCTTGCATGCATCAGCACTGCACATGGGCCAGCTCCACACGGGTCAAGGAGGCCTGGGGTTTGAACCGCGGACCTCCCATGTGGTAGATGGATGCCCTAACCACTGGGCCAAGTTCACCGCCATGTTCTTAAACTTAATCCATTCCTGTAGGTGTGAAACCATTGTAAGTAGGACCTTTTGATGAGCTTACTTCAGTTAAGCTATGGCCCACCTCAATCAGGATGGGTCATAATTCCATTACTGCAGTCCTTTATAAGTGGAATAAAATTCAAATAGCTAGAGTGAAAGCCACAGGAAGCAAGAAGCTAAAATTCAGTGGAACCAGAAGAGAATGAAGAGGTCAGGAGAGGCTGCCATGTGCATTGTCATGTGACAGAGGAGTCAAGAACCAACTATCACTGGCAGCCAACCCCAGAACACCAGTCTTCAGGAAGAAAGCATTGTCTTGATGATGCCTTGATTTGGATATTACCCTAGCCTCAAAACCGTGAGCTGGTAAATTTGTATTGTTCAAGTCAACCATTGCATGGTATTTGCTTGAGCAGCCAATGCAACTACAACACATATATTTAAGAAAATTGCAGTCACCCCTCGGGCTGAAGTGTGGTTTGCTGGCCTGGCGGGGGAGCAGCCGCGGCAGGCCAAGCCGCTGCCCCATAATAGGGTGGCTGGTCGGACTCACCGCCACCCCTGAAGGAAGCTCGGCATGGGCGCAGAGTGCCCTCGGGTCTCCCCTTCTCGGCAGCCATGCTTCCGCGGCCGCCCCTCCTCCCAGATGGCGCCACACGGCACCCTTCTTCTTCTTTCTCCCTGCGCAGGCGCAGGGCAGAAAATTCCAGTCTGCCCTTTTCCCCTCCCCCGACAGCAGCAACAGCCAGGCGTGGGCGGAAAAATCCAGTCTGCCCTCCACCCCAGCAACAGCAGCCACCAATCCCTAAACCCTGCCCCTTCCCCCAGCAACAGCGACAGCCAATCCCTAACCACCACCCCTCCCCCGTCCAGTACCGCCCACTGACCTTTCTCCGGCAACCAATCAGAACAGGGCATGGCTTCGACCAATCAGCCTTCCCCAGCCCCTATAAAACTGTTGCCTCTCCCTCAATAAAGTGGACTTGCGTGTTTACCTTGTCTCCGCGGTAGTTCTTCTGCCGTGCGCCCTCCAGTCCTGAGAGCCCCCGACAAGGGCCTGGCCTCCCTTGTCCCCAGTTCGTCGCCTGCTTCTCCGGGCGACCCCTTCGTCGCCGGCTTCGCCAGGCGACCCCATCAGCCGAACCGCGCAACCCCTTGTGAGACCGATCCCTCGTCTGCTGCCGGACCGACCCCTCGTCCCAAGTGGGACCGACCCCTCGTCCCAAGCGGGACCGACCCCTCGTCCAGAGCTGGACCGACCCCTCGTCCGCAGCCAGACCCCACCTCTACCGACCGAGCAAACCGTCGCAGAAAATTTACCAAAACTCAGTAAAAACAGTGAGAGTCTGTGGTGTTTGAACCAAGACCTACTCCTTCCACCCTCCTCTCAGCATAGTGGAAAGAAAATTCCACTCCAGACTGGTGCACCCAAGAGCACAGGGCTCTCATTCCCTCCAGCTCCTAGTCAGAGAGCTAGCTTCCCAGGAGAGGCAGAATGTCAGCATTGCCCATCCTACTTTCAGCTACCTGTTGCTAAGGCTAAGTTCCAGGCAAGTGTAGACAAAAGGTAAAGGATCTCTTCTGCCCAGCCCCCACTCATGGGATGGAGGCTCTACTTTGGGTCTGGCACTGCCGAGACTACTAGGTCCCTGATAACCCTTGTTCCATCTTATAAGGCAGAAGTTCTACACTGGGAGATGGCAAGCTGACAAGACCTTCGGCTACTGCCTTCCCCTCCACTGAGTGCTCAGCTCCTAAAGTAGGCATGCTATACAGAAAGAAATGTAACATATCTCCACCCCAAGCCCCAGAGCCATGGCTCAGAGATTTTGCCTGGGGCAAGAGGTCAGCCATTGTTAGAGGTTGAATTGTGCCCCCCAGAAAGATGTTCAAGTCCTAACTCCCAGTCTCATGAATGTAATCTTATTTGGAAATAGGGTCCTTGAAGATGTTATTAGTTAAGATGAGGCCCTAATCCAATATAACTGATGTCCTTCTAAAGAGAGGAAATTTGGACATAGACAGATAGGCAGAAAGAGAAGTTAGCCATGTGACAAAGGCAGAAATTGAGTTATGCCACAAGCTAAGGAATGTCATGTATTGCTAGCAAGCCACCATGAGAACTTTACAGATTTCAGGGGAAGCATGACCCAGCTGACACCTTGATTCAGACTTTTAGCCTCCAGAACTGTGAAACAATTCATTTCTATTGTTTTAAGCCACCCAGTTTATGGTACATTGTTACAGCATCCCTAGGAAACTAAGACAGCCGTAAAACAGAGAACTCTCAACCCCTTCCCAAAGGAACTGACTTTCTTTGCAATAGAGTGTGGAAAAGTTCATTTCTAAGGGTACTTTCTGAAACAGTAGACATTGTAGTGAAAGGCAATTGGGAGGAGATTGGTAGACAAATTGACAATATACACTAAACTGTAGGCTGGCTAGTTTGTTAGACAGAACTCAGAAAGAAGTCAGCTAGGAAGAACACTTCTTAGGTCAGAACAAATATCAAGCACTAATGTTGAGAACTCTTCCTTCAAAGGACCCTAAATTTGATTGGATCAGTCTTTGGAGAAATTTATGCCCTGGGACATTGTTAAAAAAAATAATACACTCAGTCAGTGATTAATGGAATTTAACAGCTAGGTGTGATCAGGGAAAGAGATAGTCAAAGAAAGCCCTGCCAAAACTTTTGTCATTCCAGGGTTACTGTGGGCATACACAAGGTTGTGTACCAGGAATAGAAACATTAGAGACTTGACACCATCTGTTTGTGTATTGCAGGTGGGTTGGGGAGGGAGAGATAGATTTCACTGAAATAATCCATCCAGTCATTAAAATATAAACAAGAAAATAACAATAACAACCTTGGAGTAGGGGGGGCCAGTATCCCTACTCCAGCATATTGCTAATATATTGTCTAATATATCCAGTTTCCAATAAAAATTATGAGACATGCAAAGAAATAGTAAACTATGGCCCATCCACCAGGGGAAAAAAAATGAGATAACAGAAATGGCCTGTGAGAGTGACCAGATGTCAGATTGAACAAAGACTTCAAATCAGCCATTATAAATATGTTCAAAGAACTAAAGTAAATCATGATTAAAGAAGAAAAGGAAGGCATGATGAAAATGTTGCATCAAATAGAAATACCAATGAAGAGAGAGAAACTATTAAAAAAAACTATAAAACAATATAAAACAGAAATTCTGGAGTTGAAAAGTACAATAACCAAAATGGAAAAATTCAGTAGAAGAGCTTGATAGTAGATTTAACCTGGCAGAAGAGAGAATTAAGGACTTGAAGATAAATTGCTAGAGATTATGCAATCCTAAGAACAGAAAAAAAAAAAAAAAGGAATAGCAACTCAGAGAAATGTGGGCCATCATTAAGCACACCAATATATGTATAATGGGACTACCAGAAGGAAAGGAAAGAGAGAAAGGAGCAGAAAAATTATTTAAAGAAATAATGGCTGAGAATTTGCCAAATTTATTTTCTACCCCCTGAGATGGCTCCCTCGTCTGTCTGCTCACTGTCTGCTCATTGTGTCTGTTCATTGTGTCTGCTCATTGTGTCTGCTCATCTTCCATAGGAGGCACTGGGAACCGAACCTTGGACCTCCCATGTGGGAGGTGAGTGTCCAACCACTTGAGCCACATCTGCTCCCTGCTTGTTGTGTCTGCTTGTTGCATCAGCTTATTGTATCTGCTCATTGAGTCAGCTCATTTCATCTACATGTCTTCGTTAGAAGGCACAGGGAACCTAACCCAAGACCTCCCATGTGGCAGGCAGGCATCCAACTGCTTGAGTCACATCTACTCCCCCAAATTTATTTTTAACAGAAACCAGTCTACACTTTCAAGAAGCTCAGGGAACTTGAAGCAAGATAAATGTAAAGAGATCCATAAACAGGAAACGGACTTGGTCCAGTGGTTAGGGCATCCGTCTACCACATGGGAGGTCCACGGTTCAAACCCCGGGCCTCCTTGACCCGTGTGGAGCTGGCCCATGGGCAGCGCTGATGTGCACAAGGAGTGCCGTGCCATGCAGGGGTGTCCCCCGCATATGGGAGCCCCACGCGCAAGGAGTGCACAAGGAGAGCTGCCCAGGGCGAAAGAAAGTGCAGCCTGCCTAAGAGTGGCACCACCCACACAGAGAGCTGACACAACAAGATGATGCAACAAAAAGAGACACAGATTCCTGTGCTGCTGACAACAACAGAAGTGGACAAAGGAACAAGACGCAGCAAATAGACACAGAGAACAGACAACCGGGGCTTGGGGGGGGGAGGGGAGAGAAATAAATAAATAAATCTTTTAAAAAAAGAGAGATTCATAAACAGATATATCATAGTAAAAATGCTAAAAGTCAAAGACAAGGAGAAAATCTTAAAAGCAACAAGAGAAAAACAACATGTCACTTAAACAGTAACTCCAATAATATTAAAAGTTGAATTCTCAGCAGAAACAGTGGAGACCAGAAGTCTGTGGGATAACATATTCAAGGTGCACAAAGCAAAAAAAAGCAAAAACGAAAAGCAACTATCGACCAAAAATCTTATATCCAGCAAAGCTATCTTTTAAAAATGAACAACACATTCCTGAATTTTCAAAATGTCAAAGGAGAAATCAACAGAGAAATTAGAAAATACTTTGAGATGAATGAAAATGCAGACATAACATAATAACATACCAAAATTTATGGGATGCAGCTAAACAACCCTTAAAAGGAAATTTTTAAGCTGTAAATGTCTATATTTAAAGAGAAGAAACATTTAACCTAATCTTCCACCTCAAGACTGATGAAAATGTTCTAAAATGAACTGTGATGATGACAACTGAAAGTGGGAGGATTGCATCCAGCATCCATGTGGAATCTGAGCCTCCTCTTGACATAGAGGTGCAATGGACACAACCAATCCAATTTCCACATAGAAGAGGTGGCATTGGATTGGGAAAAGTGGACATGGTGGCTGATGGGTATGGGGAAAGGCAGGAAGAGATGAGAGGTGGAGGCGTCTTTGAGACATGGAGCTGCCCTGGATGGTGCTTCAGAGGCAATCACCGGACATTGTAAATCCTCACAGGGCCCACTGGATGGAATGGGGGAGAGTATGGGCCATGATGTGGACCATTGACTATGAGGTGCAGAGGTGCCCAAAGATGTACTTACCAAATCCAATGGATGTGTCATGATGATGGGAACGAGTGTTGTTGGGGGGGGAGAGGTGGGGTGGGGGGGTGGGGTTGAATGGGACCTCACATATATATTTTTAATGTAATATTATTACAAAGTCAATAAAAAAAAGAAAAAAGAAAATAAAAAATAAAATAAAATAAAATAAAATGAACTGTGATGATAATTGCACCTATTTGTGAAAATACTAAAAACATTGAATTGTATGCTTTAAATGGGCAAGTTATATTATATGTGAATTATATCTAAATAAAGATGTTTAAGAAATCCATGGCAATTGTAATGGTTTTTCAGGAGACTTAGGTCTGAATAGGACATAAATTCTGACATTCAGGGTGAGCAGAAACTCCCTGAAACCTTCAGGGTGCTCTGGGAATTGAGTTAGGCATGGATACTCATGCCATCTCGTTGCTGCAAAAAGATCTATCACTCATTTATTCATCAAACTTTTAATGAACTTTTAATTATCTTTTAGACACTTGCTTAGTGGTGGTAACACATTGACAAATAGGACTTATGAAAATCCCAGTCTAGCAGGGAGTCTTATAACATGTCTTCAGAATTTGTGAATAAGATCACATAAAAGTCACTCTCTGAGTGAAAAATCAACATAAAATGGATGAGTTTAGCCATCTGTAGAAGCAACCCTGTCTGACAGATGGTTTATAAATGTGATGTTGACGAAGATACTTGGAAACCATCAGAGTCAAATGAAATACACAAGGACTAAGTCTGTAAGACTGATGGAAACATGTCCCTAAGACAGGCCTTAAGTCCTCTGCAAGCCTCTGCCATCATCCGGAGACCACAATCATGAGAATTAGTTTGAGCATACTCCCTGCACCCCTGACTTTGGCCTCTATTCTACTTAGAGACTTTCTCTTGTTTTCCTTGGACTTGTTATTTCTTATTTTTCAGTCTCAGTATACCTGATTTCGGTCACACCTCCGACACCCCTTTTGCCTTTTGAAATAAGCTTTGGCATCTTGCGCATGTTCTTGCGTTATCCCACCTCCTAGGGCAAGCTCTTGTTTTTACATTAGCAACTCATCCTTGTCTTGCTCAGGGATACAATGCATAGGGAACAATGAAGTATTCACAGGAAAGTGGTCTCAGGAAAGGACTCCTGGAATGTGACCAATAGAATGGTATTACAACCTGCTCAATTGTTTTTGCCCGAAGTGAATTATGTGTTAATAGACAGGGGATATTCTTCATGGGATGTAGGAAAAAAGAAAGCCAAAGGACAAGATCTGTCTGTGGGTCTTCTAGATGGTCCCAGAGGAAAGCTGACTCCTGACTCAGTGGCCCACATATTCCAGGAATTTTGGCAAACACGACTCCAGAGGTGAAATGACTTTGTCAGATGATAGTAGCCTTACGACACCAGCCATTTTAGCCATTAGATTTCTTGTGTTCTGATTCCCAGGCTTATTTAATAACCATTCAGTGGTACAGTCATTTGCTGTCTGGGTACCATTTCTGTGAGGAGAAGGATGTGCTGACCAACTCATATGAACTACTTCTATTTACTTGATGTTCTATTTCTTATCTTATCTTAATAAATTATCATTTGGTCTTGTATAAGCTAGTAGTCCTCTGAATCTAATCTTTCTGGGTTCAATGTTAAATTCCAGTGTCTGGGCCTCCAAAAGAGATCCTATCATCTGTTGGAGAGACCCACCGCCAGCCCCCTCTGAAGTTTTGGTTAAATGCAACCACTGTCATTCATTGAAAGAAGTGGTCTAAGAGAGTTATAAACTAAATGCCGTAAAGGCATGGTCTCAGAGTGATTTATATGTCTTTGGGGGAAGAGATGGAGTCTAAAAAATACTTCACAGAGGAAATATTTGAACAGGACTTTTAAAGAGTTTTTATTTGGTTTAATGATTTAGAAGCTATTGTTTTAATTATAAAAGTAATGCATGTTCAATGTTGGAAATTTGGGAAATACAGAAAAGCATAAATAGGAAAACTGTATTTTTTTTTTAGAAAGTACCAGGAATTGAACCAGGGACTTCGTATATGGGAAGCAGGTGCTCAAGCAGTGAGCTACACCCACTCCCCTTTTAAAATTCACACCTTTCACCACAGTGTTTCTCAAATTGTAATCCACAGATCAATCTGCATCAGAATCACCTTGGGTAACTTGTTTAAAAATGCAGATTCCTTGGGTACCACTGAGGACCTACTGAATAAGAATCTTTAGGTGTGGGACCAATAATCTGCCTTTTAAACACACTTCTCACGTAATTCTTAGTTTGAGAACAATTTTGTAAAAAGTTTTATGGTATATATGTTACCATAATTGGGGAAAAAAAGGGGTCTTGTGGTGGTGAAAATGGTGGTTTGGTGATGTGACTGTGGGTACTTTACAACACATCTGAGATCAGTGATGGCTTTGCCTTGTCTGATGTGGGAATCCCAAAGGTCCGCACCAGGGAGCAACTATTGAAATGTGCATGAAGTTCAAGTCCAATGCAGAAGTCTATAGCAATCACCCAGAATATATTGCATCTGGCCTTATCAGAAGAGACAGGGCTTCTATTTTATTTTGGGCTGAAAATCTAGATATGGTTAGAAAAGTTACCAAAGTCCCTTCATGCCCCAGCATGATCAGGAATTATATCCCTGAGCTCCAAGCAGAAACAAAAACCAACAAAAGAATGCTCTTTTTTCCTATCTTTTTTCCTAGGGTTTGAAAACCTTGCTTAACACTTATATAAGGCTGCAACTAACATCTACTGAAAGTCCTGGATTTAGAAACACAATACTGAGGAGCAAATGTAGCTTCGTGGTTGAGCGCCTGTTTCCCATGTACAATACCTCCTCAAAAAAAAAGGAAACTCAGTATTGTTCTCAGGACAGCGTTGGTTGCTGCCAATTCATATTTTCCCTCTGTATTACTGTAAGGAAACTGACCTCTTTTCCCATGGGCCCAGGGAAGGCCATACCCTGAGGCTGGTTTTGCTCTCAGGAAGAAGTTATGTAAGAAGACTCTGACATGGGAAAATACTCTCACTATACTGTTAAGTGAAATAAATGCAGAATGAAAACAGACTATATAGAGTACCTGCCAGCCATGATTAAAAGAAAATGTGTTGAGTGAAATAAGCCAGACACAAAAGAACAAATATTATATGATCTCACTGATATGAAATAATTAGGATATGGAAATACATAGAGTCAAAAACCAGAGTACAGTTTACCGGGGGCTGGAATGGAATGGGGGTAGGGGATGGGGTGTTAATGCTTAATTGGTACAGAATTTCCAGTTTGGATGATGGAAAAGTTTTGGTAATGGATGGTGGTGATGGTAACACAACATTGTGAATGCAGCTAACACCACTGAATCTGATATTTGGAAGTGGTTAAAATGAGAACTTCTAGCTTGCATATAGTTACCAGAATTTAAAAAAATTTTTAAACCATCGAACTGTACAAGACACAGAATAAAAACCCTAATGTAAACTATAGGCTATAATTAATAGCATAATTATAATAATATTGTGTCACCAATTGTAACAAAGGTACCACATGCAAAATGTTATTAACAGGGAAACTGTGTGTGTGAGGGGAAAGCATTTGGGAACTCTACTTTCTGCATGATTTTTCTGTAAACCTATAACTGTTCTAATAAAATTTTTTTAAAAAAAGAAAGAAAATGTGTTTTATATACAAAGAAAAATGATCAGAAGGAAATACACCAAAATTTTAACAGTGGTTATCTTTAGGCTGGGGACTTTTGTTGGTGAGGTTTGTTTATGTGTATGAGCATGTATGTGTGTAAATTTAATTTTTTTCTGTATTTTCCAAATGTTCCGCAACGATCATGTATTCTTTTACTACCAGATAAAAAGTAAGAAATCTTAGAAACAGAGTGGGCATCATCATCCCCAAATCCTCAAGACTGGGGAATGAACAATGGACTAAAGTAGACTTATTATTATTCTATTATAGATTTATTATTATTATTCTAGCAATGGAAGAACTTGTAACATTGATATAAAAGCAGTGGTCACCAAAGGGTCCGAGGGGACGGAGAGGGAAGAATAGGTGTAGCATGGCCGCATTTTTGGGACATTGGAATTGTCCTGCAAGACATTGCAATGGAAGATACAGGCCAATATTCATTTTGTCATAGCCTATAGAATTGTGTAGGGCAGAGTGTAAACTATAATGTTAACTATATTCCATGGTTAGTAGCAATGCTCCAAATGTGTTCACCAATTGAAACAAATGTACCACACTAATGAGGGATGTTGTTAATGTGGGAAAGTGTGAGAGGGGGAAGAAGTGAGGCATATGAAAATTCCCTATATTTTTTATGTAACATTTATATAATTTAAACTGCTTTAAAAAAAGGTTTTTAATGCATCTTACTTAAAACAAAAGTAAGATGAGTACTTGTCTCAGAATCCCTTTTCTTGGAATTAGTGTCTTTCATTACTTGCCTGCCCTTATTCCTGTCTTCATTATTTCTCTCTTCATTGTGGACTATTGTTCTGACTTTTTGATATGTAACTTGCTTTCTGTCTCTTACCCTCTCCTTCTGTCTTCCTTATTTCTGCCTGTTCCATGGCATTCTTCCTTGGCCCCTTCAGTTTTCCATTGCTTTCCCCATTCTGGTTTCACGCTATGTGGCCCCTCCTTCTGCCCAGGGTTCCAACATGAATGCACAAATTGGAGCACAGATTTGTTTTTTCTTTTACAAATGGGTCCTTGTGTCATCAGCATTCTTATTTGTGAACAAGCTCATCAAAAATGGGATTTATTAAAAGATATGAATTAGCTCACAGAACCTCCTGGAGGGCCAGAGATTCTGGCATGGAGGTGCAACAGGCCAGACAATATCCAAGCCACATCTCAGGACCGCTTCTGTGGAGACCCTATAGCCACCACCACCAAGTCCCTGAGGTTCCTGCTGGGATTCACGCACCTCAGTCTCTGAAGGATGGATGCCAGCCTGGGAAGCCTAGATCAAAGGTTTATGCCTCAGCTGCAAGGCAAGCTTGGAAAATGAACTATTGTCTTCTACATTAGGGAAGCAAGAATGAGGGGATCATGAGAAGGGAAATTCCCAAATATAGGAAGGGGGTGAAAAAGTGCTTGGCAGGTGAGTGGCCATGACTCAAGTAATTGAGCACCTGCCTCCCACATGGGAGGTCCCGAGTACAGTCCCTAGTGCCTCCTAAAAAACAAAAACAAACATCAAACAGATAAGAAAACTAACTCAGGGGAGTTGATGTGGCTCGGTGGTTGAGCACCAGCTTCCCACATACAAGGTCCCAGATTCAATTTCCTGCCCCAGTACCTCAAAAAAAAAAAGTGCTTGGCAGTCAAAAGCAAGAAAACTAACTTAGGCACTGCTGGTAAAGATATTTAAGAGCATGAATTTACACTCTTGAATGGGTCCCCCTCACTCTCCAACTTTAATTTTTTGTGTTTTTAAAATGTCTAATTATATCTAATTATGAAAGTAATACATACTCAATGGAGGGAAATTTGAGAACTCAGGAAAACACAAAGAAAAAAATTTAATACCTGTAATTTCACCACCCAGAGGCTAGCCATTATTGCCATTTTGGTATATGTCCTCACATTCTTCTTTTATATAAATACATACAATAAAGGAAATTTGGTAATGTCTGTTTGAAAATGCCCTCACTCATGATAAACTTTGAGTATTTGGTCTGTTTTTTCTTTTTTCCTGACCTGTGGCAGGCCAAATAATGGTCCTCCAAAGATGTCCCGTCCTCATCCCTGGGACCCATAAATATGTTACAATACACAGCAAAAAAGACTTTACAGATGTGATTGAGGTTACAGACATTAAAATAGGGAGATTATTCTGGAATATCCAAGTGGGTCCAATCTAATCTCCTGAGCCCTTTAAAGTAGAGAACCTTCTCTGTCTGGAGGCAGAGGAGTGATGTGACAAAAAAAAGTCAGAGAGAGTCAAAGCATGAGAGGGATTCACCTGCTGTTGCTGGACGGGGCCACATGGAAAGCATGAGAAGGAATACAGGCAGCCTCTAGGAGTAAAGACTGGCCCCTAACCAAAGGCAAAAAAGGAACTGGGGACCTCAATCCTACAATCACGAGAAACTGAATTCAGTCAACAACCTAAATGAGCTTGGAAGTGGATTCTTCTCTCAAAGCCTCCAGAAAAGAACACAGCCCTGCCCAATCTTGATTTCAGCCTTGTGAGACCCAAGCACAGGACCCAGTTAAGCAATGCTGTATCCAGACTTCTGACTACAGAACTATGAGCAAATAAATGGGTGCTGTTTTAAGCCACTAAATTTGTGGTAATTTGTTATGGCAGCAATAGAACACTAGCATATGGTTTGTAATCAAGATCTACACTTGGGAAGTAATATCCATTTTAAAGCTAAATTATTGGGTTAAAATAGAGCTTTCTGTAACTTAGTGAAGCCAACTAGTAAGATAGGGAATCAATAGATGGATCTGGAACCTGGCAAGAAGTCCACGTGGCCATCAATAACCCCAAGATGGCTGCTGGAAACCACCCCCCACCCCAGGTTCTGCCATCCAGAACAAGACGTCCCCTGGAAGCCAGGAGAAGTCCTGGACTTTCCCCAAGGACTTTATCATTGGGCCCTCACAGGAGATTGATGGGTGGGGTAATCAATCCAAACAGCAAACAGCTGGAACTCCTCCGCTGGCATTAGCAAAGGGGTGGAATAATTATCAGTTTAAAAAGTAGGCACAAGGCCTGAATTTGCTGTCTTGCCTTTGGACCCCCCGCTCTTGCCTTTGCCCTGTTCCAGTGCCTGTCTGGGGCTGGTCTGAGTGCCTGTTCCTGCCCTCTGCGCTCTGCTCTTGCCATTTTTCCCCTGCCATGATGGCCACGCAAGTGAAACCTGGGCATTAATAATCTATAGTGGGGAATTATAGTGGGGGATTATATAATCAACCCACTTTATCACTTTTCAGCCCCTTCCTCTCTATCTGGGACCCATGATCTGTTATTTTCTCCCATTTCTCTTCCCTCCCAACCTTAATAAATTACTGGCCTAACTCACCCAACGTGCTCTTGAAATTCATTTCTGTAGCATAGTCAAGAACCTAGACAAAATCCGGTAACACTAGGAATATTCTAATATGAATAATGGTAACATCATAATTAGTTCAGGAAACTCCAAAACTAAACAATAATTATAGACTAGCTAAAATGGAGCTCATCACTGCATAAATTTCCTACTAGCTTCTAGGAGCTTTCCTTTAGAGCGCTGTGGGTGTTTTGGATTTATCACATATTGTCTTTAAAGAAGAAAAGAATAGTACTTTCTTTTGTATTGGGAGTCAGGCATTGAACCTGGAACCTCATATGTGGGAAGCCAACAATCAATCACTGAGCCACACCAGCTCCCCTGAGTTGGTATTTTTCTTTGTTTGTTTGATTTTCAGGAGGCACAGGAACCGAACCCAAGACTTCCCATATGAAGAGCAGGCATCCAACTGCTTGAGTCACAGCTGCTCCCGATAGTCTTTTTTTAAAAGATTTATTTTATTTTTAAAATTTATTCCCACCCCCCACCCCCATTGAGTTTTTGTGCTTGCTGCCTGCTTTCTGTGTATACTCGCTGTGCACTCTCTGTGTCCACCTGTCTCTTCCCTTCTTGACTTCTCTTTTTTAGGAGGCACTAGGAACTGATTCCAGGACCCTCTATGTGGGAGAGGGGTACTCAATCACTTGAGCCACCCCAGCTCCCTGGTTCACTGCATCTCCCATTGTCCCTCCTCTGTCTTTTTTGTTGTATCATCTTGTTATGGCAGCTCTCCTCGCAGGCTAGCTCTCCACGCTAGTCAGGTCTCCACACAGGCCAGCTGGCTTTCACCAGGAGGCCCCAGGAATCGAACCTGGGACCTTCCATATGGCAGATAGGAGCCCAATCACATGAACTACATCTCTTTCCCCCATAGTCTTTTAAAAATTAAAACAGATTCTAATCCAAGGACTCTATATATTGACACTTTTGTTCATTGATGGGGATGCAAATATGTAAAGCTATTTACATATCCTGATAGGTCCTTTTGAAACATGGAGAAGCTTAAAATTCCAGTCTCATTATCTGAGGTGGTAGTTTCCCTACTCCCCATTCCAACAAAGTCAGAGCCTATTGAAATGCAATTGGAGTAAGAAAGAAGTTAGGCAGACAGACTTTTTAGGATGGGTTACCAGAAATGAGAAGCAACTGTAGTTTAGTAGGCAGCCAGTTTCAGTGTCAATATATTGATTTTGTCTATCTTTTGAATTCACCATATTCTGCTTCAGTGATGTGGTCAGAGAAAAGAAGCTGTAAAGAAATACATCAAGGGCACCATAATGATGTGCAATGTGGGTTGTGGGTGGCCTGAGCCCACAGAGATGCTTCCTTGTTATTAAGAATAATTGCTTATCATCATTGGATGGTTGCCTGACAAACATGAAATCATTTGGGGAATAAAGATGTTTTTGAACACTGACAACAAAGAAGCCTATTTCTCTGATTTGGTTATTTTAAGATATTCCATGGATAACATTGTGATCAAACTCATGTTTGCCTTAGTTTTTGAGATTTTCAGGAAGACATTAAGAAAGACGCATCCAATTACTTTATGTAAATATTTACCAAAAAATAAAAATGCCCTGATATCCTCTATCCCAAGAGACACATTAGAATAAACATATAATCGCACTTGATACAGAACTATTTTTGTATTATCTGCAACTCAGAGCATTCCCAATGAGGGTAAGACTAGAATAAAAGTTGGAACATATTAAATAAATTGCTTATTTAAAGCAATAGGACAAATGTCATATAATATGATTCTATGTGAGATGAACACAAAGTCTTATTAAGATTATGTGTCTAACTGTCAAATCTAGAATCAGATTTCTAAATTTTATTTGAAATAGTAGAGTGCCTTAGTTTGTCAGGGCTGCTATAACAAAGTACCACAGGCTAGTTGGCTTAAAAAAGATAAATTCATTATTTCAGATTTCTGGAGGCTAGAAATCAAGCTGTCAGTCAGGCCATGCTTTTTTTTAAAGAGGAGAATCCAACCCATGCCTTTCTCCTGACTTTTGGTGGGTAATCGACAATCCATGGCACTCCTTGGCTTGTGGCAACATAACTCAATCTCTGCCTCTGTCACATGTCCACCTCTGTGTGTGTGTGTGTCTCTCTCTCTCTTGCTTACTGTGTCCAAATTTCCTCTACTTATAAGGACACCAGTCATATTAGATTAAGGGCCCACCCGAATCCAGTTTGGCTCATCTTAACTAATGACATCTCCAAAGATTTTATTTACAAATGGGGTCACATTCATGGAATGGGGGATTGGGACTTGAACACTTCTTTTTGGGGGATACAATTCAATCCATAATATGCAGTTACCTATTATGGTGGCTTGGAGCTGTATGTACCCCAGAAAAATATGTTCTTAAACTTAATCCATTCCTGTGGGTGTGAACCCATTGTAAGTAGGACCTGTAAATGAGGTGACTTCAGTTAAGGTGTGACTCACCTCAATCAGGATGGGTCTTAATACTTTTACTGAAGTCCTTTATAAATGGAATGAAATTGAGACAGACAAAGAGAGAAAGCCATAGACGAAGCAGTCAGAAGCTGAACATCAATGGAACCTGGAAGAGAAGGGAAAGGCCAGAAGATGCCACCATGTGCCTTGCCATGTGACAAGTTAAGGAGCAAAGATTGCCAGCAGTCAGCTCCAGAATGCCAAAGTCTTCTGACAGGAAGCATTGCCTTGATGATGCCTTGATTCAGAATTTCTTTTAACCTCAAAACTGTGAGCTAATAAATTCCCATTGTTTAACCCGACCTATTCCATGGTATTTGCTTAAGCAGCCCAGGAAACTAAAACACCTATATTGAATAAAAGGGGGAAATGGCAAAGACAAATGAGTTTATATGGCTCAGAGTCTTCCAAAAAGAGTCGGGAGGTCATCAGAGGGGTCACACTTATGCACACCTCAGCAGGACCCGAGAGAGAGGCAAAGTAGATACAACCCTAGGTGCTAGTTCTCCTGAAGGCTATGGAGATCCACAGGGTATATGGTCATGGTAGATGGATTTGGAGTTCTGTGCCATGTCAGAGGGCCCTACTTTGGAATTTGTGCTCCTGAGTGTGACGGAGCTGGACTGAGATTGACCTTCCTACACATGCCTCTTCTGTCACTGTTACTGAACCTGTGGTTGGTGCTAGGGATAGTGCATACTCAGGGGACTTGAATCTCTGGATTGTCCATGTGCCAGCTGGGCCCTGAACTTCAGCAGAGTTACAACTCCTACTCTGTGGTTCATTGGACTTACCCAGGTCAGCTAACAGGGAGGTGAAGATGGTCAACCACCACACCAGGGAATCAAGAGTGCCAACAACTGCAAACAGAGGAATTGCACCCATCACCCATGTAGAATCTAAGCCCCCTCTTGATCTAGAGGTGGAGAGGACGTCACCATCCCAGGGTCCACAGAATGGAGGAATAAAATATGGATTAGAGTGGACTTACTGATATTCTACTATAAAACTATTGTGACTAGTAATAGAAGAAATTGTAGCTTTGAGGAGGAGAAAGTGACCACAGTAGTTGCTGAGGGCAGGGAGAGGGAAGAAGAGATGTGATGTGGTGGCATTTTTGGGACTTTGAGTTGTCCTAAATGATATTTCAGGGTCAGATGCTGGACTTTATATATCCTGCCTTAACCTACTGAATGTACTGGGGAAGAATGTGAACTACAGGGTAAACTATTATCTATGTGGTGCAGCAGTGATCCAGAATGTGTTCACCGAGTGCAATGAGTGTGCCACAATGATGGAGGAGGTTGTTGGTGTGGGAGGAGTGGGGTGGGGGGGGGGTGGTATACAGGAACCTCTTATATTTTTTAATGTAATATTCTTTGTGTGTGATGTATATATCTTCAAAAAAATACAATTTACAAAAATGATGGAGTGGGGGGGTGGGGGCGGGTTATATGGGAACCTCTTAAGTTTTTTATGTTTTTCTAATGTTTTTTAATGTAACATTCTTTGTGATCTATTAACTTTAATTTAAAAAGTATAAAAAAAAAGAAAAGAAAATACCTATATTGTGTTTGAACCAGATTTATAACTTTTAACTACATTCAATCTCTACTACTACCCTTAGCCAATGCAATACATTAAGTAGCAGCTTCAAATCATACGCATTATAAAGGAAAAATAGTAATTTTATGGTGGATAAATGTGGAGGTTACCTCCTTAATCAAGTAATTCAAATTAATTGCATCAATTTTGGGACAAACTGACCTCCTGATATCATGCAGAGAACACACCATCACTTCTGCGGTATATCTGCCAAATATATACAAACTGAATCTAATCATGAAGAAATATGCAAACCTAATTTGAGGGACAGTCTACTAAACAACTGCCCTGTATTACTTTAAAATGTCAATGTCATGAAAGACAAAGAAAAATGGAACAATTCTTTGAAGTTTTAAAATTTTAAAGAGGACATGACTACTAAATGTAGAGTGTGATCCTGAATTGGAGCCTAGATCAAGGGGCAGGGGGAAAGTTGCTATAAAGGATATTATTGAAACAATTTCAAAATTAAATATGAACTATATATTAGATCATAGTATATCAATATATTTTCCAAATTTGATTATTTTATGATGGTTACAAAAGAGAATGTCCCTATTCTTAAGAAATACTTGTTGAAGTATTTAGGGGGGAAAGGGCATGATATCTGTGACTTACTCCCAAATAGTTCAAAAAAATAAAAGTAACAACTACATTAATAAAATGTATATATAAAATGTTAACAACTGGTAAATCTGAATGAAGGATATATACCTGAGTTCTTTGTACTATTCTTTGTACATGAAACTCTTCTGTAAGTTCTGACATTATTTCCAAGTAAAATGTTCAAATGAAATAAAAGTAAAAATAAAATTTTAAAAACACAGTGCGATTGTGACAATTCTGAGATGTCATATAAACAGCCTAAGTAAAAGTAGGATATGTCTCTTCAATTCAATAAATGTGTAAGACTCATTTAAAATTTTTCTTAAATATTTTACCCTAAGTTAATGTTGATTCCATATCAATGTCCTCCTTGTTTTTCACCAAAAATGTTATGCAATGGGATGTTGCTAGAAGGAAACACCACATTGAGCTGAACAATTGACCTTCTGAGAGATTTTCACTTCCTCAAAGCAACCTAGAGGGACTGAAACAGGCAGACAGGATTAAAACATACCCGTTGGCCAAGCTGTTAACACCCCAATTTCAGCGCTACTCTTAAGTGGACCTGACCTAGAAATAAGATGCATTCATGTAGCTATACCTGCCAACTTCCCAGAAATTAGCCTATACCAAACTGTTCATTAAGAAACTTGAGTAGCTCAACTCTCTTTTCCCACTACTATTATTGTTTTGAAGAATTTTTAACAATGTTAGCATTATAAAACTTAATTCTGCTTATTTAGATAAGGAAAAAGGTAAGTCATTTCATTTTTAGACAGTTCTGCTTTTAACAGTATATTTTGAAATAGTTTCTCCCTGACAAAGAAAAATATGTGTACATTGGTACAATTGTGAATAGAGTTTTCTATTACAGAGCCCATATCTTAATTATTGTCAATGAATGTGCTCAGTTGAGATAATATACTTTAGGCTGGAAAATAGAATATGCCAGAGCAACACATTACGTCTTAAGACTCTTATTTTCCCTCAATCTACTTTTGACAGATATAGCTAGCCAATGGGGAAAAAATAAGAGGAATAAAAATAAAGAATCCTATTCCTTCTTACTGCCTGATCCCAAACCAAGGGACAAGTTATAATTCTCCCCCACAATGGAGAAAAAAGACACACAAAACTCAGCCCTGACTATATAAGAGATTGCTGATCACCAAGACAACAATAATCACAGGACTTAACAAAATCCAGAGACCACAAGCAAAAGAGTCAGCATCAATTATTTAACAGGTTAAAAATCAACTCTAAGAGGAAAATTCTGCAGGGTTTCTTGAGCATAAGGTGTACCAGGCTCCTTAAAAGCATTTTTTTAATAAAGGAAACAATATTGTGGAAAGTTTTTACAGTCTAAGAAATCATTTTAAAGCTCCCATTTTAACACCATGTTTTGGCATCCATTAATTATTGAGCAACATATTATTTTGTAAAATTTCAAACCTTCAGAAGAGTTGCAAAAATACTGCAGTGAACACCAAGATTGACCAAATGTGCCACATTTGCTTTCTCTTCTTTCTCCACCTCTTTATTTTCCTTTTTCTGAATTATTTGAGAGTTAGTTGCAGAAATTATGATACTTCAATCCTCATATTTCAATAATTTTAAAAAATAAGGATATTGTCCTACATAAACACAGTATAGTTTTCACATTCAGAAAAATTAGCATTGGTATAATACTATTATCTAATGTACAATCCACTTTTAAATTTCTCCTACTTTCTTAATAATGTCCTCTATAGCTTTTTTTAAAAAATCCAGTTTCAAATAATGGACCACATACTACATGTTTCTTTAGTCTCCTTTAATCCAGAGGGATTCCCAGCTGTTTTACATTTTTTTGTCCTTCCTATTATTGATATTTTGAAGGACTCTAGGCTAGTTTTTTCATGTCTTTGGCATAAATTTGGGGAGGGTTCCTGTATTAGTCAGCCAAAGGGGTGCTGATGCAAAATACCAGAAATTGGTTAGTATTTATAAAGGGTATTTATTTGGGGAAGAAGCTTACAGTTACCAGGCCATAAAGTGTAAGTTACTTCCCTTGCCAAAGTCTGTTGCCACATGTTGGAGCAAGATGGCTGCCAGTGTATGCCAGGGTTCAGGCCTCCTTTTCCTCTGAACGCTCTATGGTCCCAGATTCTTCCAATATCAACTGTAGGCTGGGATAAGTCTCATCTATATCCCAGGGCTTATTTCTCTCTGGGCTTGCCTGCTCAGGGCTCTAGTCTCTGCAGCTGCAAACCATCAGGCAAATGACTAGTCTCTCTTCCGGGGCCTCTGCTGCTTTGGCTTCTCTGTGTTTATTTCCCAGGGCTGCAGCTCAAAACTCCAACTCTCTTCTCTGCCATGTGGTTTTCCCTTGGTGGAGGGGACACAACATCCTACTAATGTGGCCCAATCAAAGCACTAATCATAATTAGGTCATGCCCAGAGGAACAGACCAGTTTACAAACATAATCCAAAATTTACTTTTGGAATTCATAAACAATGCCAAACTGCTACAGGGCCTGAGGGCCAAAGTAAATTAAAAATGGAATGAACTAGTAACCTTACAGTTAAATTCAAAGTCCAGCATTATCAGTGACTTGGAACAAGTTTCTTAATCTTCTCTGAGCCTATTATCTGACCTGTTAAATGGGAATAATAATCCCCATTTCACAAGGTTGTTGTGAGAATGACAAATTGGTTCAATCTTTCCAGAAAGCAATTTGACAATCTTTATCAAGTAATTCCATTTCTAAGAATTTATACTTAGGAAATTATCAGAGACATAGACAAAGATGTTTTGGCGGTCATGTACACTAGTGTGGTTATGGGGTAAGCAGTTGGGTGAACTGTGTTACAATCCTCCATCTCTTTCCTTATCTTCAGGCTCCTTCTCTTCATCATTCCCATCATCAGAATCATTACCGACATTCCTGAAGGTTATCCTGTGAACAACACAGTGCTGAGTTACCAACTGCTGTGGCAAACTTGAAATTCATGCTCTGTAGCAGTATTTGATAACATAGAAGGGAAGTAAGAATATAGGTTTAGTAAGGATTCAAGACACATCTGTGTGTACACTGAAATCCCAACTTTGTTATATGTTTAAATAATTATGTTTATAGAAGAATATAGAAAGAAATATAACAATATCTTTACACTAGGTGATGAGATTTGGGGTAAATTTTTTTATAACAACAAAAACAGAGACAGTTTGCACACAAATTTTGTGCCAGTACACACCAAGCCCAGTGCTTGGCAGGCAATAATTCTGCTCATGGTTAATTGGCAATAATTGGCCATTTGACTACTTTTAGATACATGGATGGCTTGGAAATTTCAACCGTGATGGATCAGCCACTTCCCAGTTATAACTCTATATAAAAGAGAAGAGAGTTCAGTGGATAACTAGCTATCTCTGTCACATTTTAATACCTATTTTTGTCTGATACTAATGTAACTAGACAAAACTTCTTTTGGCTAGTGTTTGCTAACCAAATATCTTTTTCTAACCTTTCCTTTTCAATCTTTCTGAGGCATAGTATTTTATTTATGTCTCTGGTAAACAGCATGAACCTGGATTTTATTTTGTTTTATCTAACACTTAATAAACTTAATCCATTTACACTTATTGTGAAGGCTGATGCCCCTGGAATTATTTCTGCCATTTTATTTGTACCTTCTGTTTGTACCAGTTTTTCTAAACTTTTTTCTCCTTTCTTGCCATCATTGGGATTAAGTTTTTAAAATTTATTTTCTTTCCTCTTCTTATCTGGAATTAGGCATTCTATTTCTATTATTTCTATAGTTACCCTCAAAATATTAGGATACATGAACACTTAACTTAACGTCTAATATTATGTGATCTCTCTCTTCTTCCTGAACAATATAAGAAATTTATAACACTCTAAGTCTAATCAGTCATCTTCTGTCCTACATGTTATTGATTTATAATTTATGTTGTCCTATTTTGATTTTTATGCCCAAATTGAACATGATAATTTTTTATAGAGTCAAAATTGTTTAGATTTTTAACCCTCCCACACACACACATTTCAACCAGATTATTTATCATTCTTACATCTCAGACTTTCATATGGGATCCTGAAATAGATCCTATAGAAGTTTCTTCAATAAGAATGGATGATGGTGGCGGACTTGGCCCAGTGGTTAGGGCGTCGGTCTACCACATGGGAGGTCTGCAGTTCAAACCCTGGGCCTCCTCAACCAGTGTGGAGCTGGCGCATGCGCAGTGCTGATGCACGCAAGGAGTGCCCTGCTACGTAGGGGAGCCCCAGGCTCAAGGAGTACGCCCGGTAAGAAGAGCCGCCCAGTGCAAAAGAAAGTGCAGCCTGCCCAGAATGGTGCTGCACACACGGAGAGCTGACACAACAAGAGACGCAACAACAACAAAAAAAGAAACACAGATTCCCGTGCCGATGACAACAACAGAAGCAGACAAAGAAAAACACGCAGCAAATAGACACAGAGAACAGACAGTGGGGGGGTGGGAGACAAATAAATCTTAAAAAAAAAAAGAATGGATGGTAGCAAATTCTCAGTTTTTTTTTTAATCTGGAAGTATCTTTACTTTTCCTCTATTCTTAAAAGCTGATTCATCTGGATATACAATTCTAGGTTGACAGTTATTTTGTTTTCCTACTTTAAAGGCATAATCCACTGCCTTCTGCTGTTGAGAAGTCTGTTGTCAATCCAAATGCTTTTCTTTTTTTATTAATTCTTTTTTTTTTCTTTGTGATTGCTTTAGAGGTTTCCTCTTTGTCTTTGGTGTTCTGTAGTTTCTAATGATACGGCTAGGAGTTTATATTTTCATTAATGCTTTCAGAGTTCATTGTAGTTCTTCAACTTGAAGTGTCATGTCTTTCAACAATTCTAGAAAATTCTTAGCCATTATATATTTGAATATTACCTTTCCACTTTCTTGAATATTCATTTAAATATATATTGAATTGCCTCATAATCTCCATGTCTCTTTTCTCTTTTTCATGTTTTCTGTCTGGACATCTCAAAGTGTTGAATTCTGTGCAATTTTTTCAGATTTTTCTTCCAGTTCACTGGTTCTATTGTCAGATTTGTTGAATCTCTGTAATCCAGCCACTGAATTAGTAATTTCAATTATATTTTTCATTTCTAAAAATATTCATTTTTAAAATCTATTTGGATTTTTTCAAATCTATTTGATTACTTTTTTATACTCTTGTTCCTTGCTCATATTTATAATTCCTTCTTCTATTTCTTCCAACAATTTAATTATCTAGTAACTCTGAGGAGGCGATTGGATGAATGTAGATGAATGTGGAATAAAGTTGGAAAGAAGACTTTGCAATGCATTTATTTTGATGCCATTCCAGATGTTGAATAAATTAATAAAACGGCATTTGCAAAAACCTTTTTAATATGCTAATTTTATATTTTGAATTTGATACATCTAATATCTGAAATCCAGGAGGGTCAAGTTTTGGTTTCTGCTGACTCTAGTTTATAGGGGCTTGTTTCTTTAAACGTTTTCTAATTATAGTTTGGGTTCTGCTTGGATAAACTTCATCTGCAGAAATCCTGAGGAATCTGGTTTCAGGGTCAAATTCCTCCATAGAGAATTTTCATAATCTATTAAGCATTGCAAGTTGCTATGAACCCAGAATCGATTTAATTTAAATTCCTAATTTGGACTTCATAAGTGACATAAATTTGCATGCTAAGCACACATGAAGGTAGACTTCTAGTTATAAATTTTCAGGGAAGACTTTTTCCTCACTTATGGGAGACATTAAGACAGATAAGACTCACTTTTTCCCCTGCTGCAAGCAAGACTGTTTTGGGTTTTTTCTAGCCTGCTATTTCACTAGGTTAGAATTCTTAGAGGGTCCTGACTTTATATCAAATTGCAGTTCCAGCACCAACCTTGTGTGCTGGATGGAGTCTTATGTCCTGTTCACCTATGTAAGAATTATAAAACAGAGTTGTAGGTTCCTAATAGTGGCAACTACAAGGGGCTTTGGGGCTTGCCTATTACTTTGGTTTCTGTTTTCTGTTCCTCTTTTGGCTTCTGGGGATTTTCTTTCTTTCTTGGGTACTTTTATTTTATCTAGGATTTCTAAGAGTTTTGTTGAAGCACCTATCCAGTGTTCCATATTGTCTGAAGTAGAAAACCCGAGCTCTTCTAATTTTTACGACTCTGTACATTAAGCACTATTATTCCCATTTTATTACTATGGAAATCTAGACTCAGGCAAGATAAGGACGAGTAGCAGAAACTGAATTTGAACCCAGTACTGTCTGATATCAAAGGTCATGGTTGTTTAACCAAGATATACTGCTTCTCAATATACTCCAATTTTTTGTGTATTTTTTATTCTTTCAGAAGATGTTAGTAATATCTATCATCAGAAAAATAAAATATCTTTTTAAAGATACTATAGGTTGAAAAAATACCATGGCTATAAAATGTATTTGTCTTATTAAATCTGATAAGCTTGATATCAAAGCCCTATAGCTAAGCCAAGGTTACCCATTATATCTGTCAAGTACCATATGAGGTGTACTGAATATTTTCCTGTGCACAAATGATATGCTGAAAAACTATACTATCTGAATTAAGATATTATCATATTTTCCCCTTTCCCTGACTTTTTTGTGCCTACCTTTTTCCTTTTGATTCCATCATTTCCTCTCTCACTTTCTCTACAGGCTGCTATTAGCTTTAAACAGTAATAATAAATATGATTAGGCCCCTGCTACACTTTTGGCAAGCAAGAAGTTTTCTTGGCTACAGTAGATATAGACCTTATCTATAACGTTATTCATTTTAAAAAGCATGCTAAAAGATATGTAAGCCTTAATGAAATCTGAATAGATTACAACTATTGCTTCCCCATAATCAGCATGACCTGATGCATATAGCAGAAAACAGAATCAGTTGGACTCATCATGGGATCATGTTAGCCACTCAGATTATTTTTGCTTTCTTAAGTGATGAAAAATTGATTGAGTCATAATTGGTTCTGTTTATCTTCTCAAGTATCTAGGTGGTCTATAATTACCTGATTGTCCTTTTTTCTTTTATAAAACACACACACACACTTGCCCTTTCCCGAGCTGTAGGGATCCTCTTGGGCTCTCAAAAATAAGAGCTCTGGGGTCTCTAAAAATCCATTTCCAAGCTCTGACACTGAAAATTACTAGCACAAATGACAAATCTGGCAGCAATGAATGCCCAGATTTTGGTACCCCAAATACTATTTCACACTTAAAAAAGGGCAGGGGGTGGGGTTCCTTGGAGAAATGGCTGACTCCAGGTCTGGGATAGGAAATATATACGACAAGCTTGGCATGTCTTGTCATACTAACAAGCAAGGAAGCTATCAAAGACTACTGGGAAAGTATCAAAAGGATTCAGGTGCCAAGTTACAAGAACTCCCACCGACCAAAGATTTCAGCACCAGTAATAATTATAATTCCATAGTACAGAAACATAATATCAGATACATTCAAATTTATGAATTCAAGGAAATGTATATATATACCTTAAAGGTCAACTTAAGATAATGCTGGGGAACTCATTATTTTTAAAATCGTCAATAAAGAGAAAAAAACAAGATTTACCATGCCACTTCCAATGCCATCTATATGCTTACTTCCAAATTTTTATCTCCTAACCTAGTGTTTTAGTTTGCTAAAAGCTGCTGGGAGTGATATACCATAAGTGAGTTGGCTTTTATAATGGGAATTTACTAGGTTAAGAGCTTACAGTCCTGAGGCCATGGAAGTGTCCAATCAGCAGGAGATCAGCCACCGGCAATCCTGTAATCCTCTCACATGGCAAAGCACAGGGAGGCATCTGCTTCTCTTCTGGGTCTAATGGCTTCAGCTTCTGGCTGTGCTGTCTCTGGCTTCCCCTTTCTTGGTTTCCCCTCTGAGTTCCTGGGTCCCTTCTCTCAATCTCTGTTTTTTCTGTCTGCTGCTTTTAGTCCTCTGGTTATAAAGGACTCCAGTAAGAGGACTAAGAACCACCCTGGGCCATGCAATCTAATCAAAGATCCTTAACAGAAGTAATTTAATCAAGAGTTTCCACCTACAATAGGTTTACATGCATAAGAATGGATTAGTTCTATGGGCATGATCTTTCCTGGGATCCACAAAAAGTTTCGAACTGTCACCCCCAGCCTCTTTTCTAAACACCGGACTTACATACCACCTGCCTATTCAAAATCTCCATTGGAATATCAAATAGCCATGTCAAACCCAAAATGTCCCAAACTAAAATCTTGATTCCCTTTTGCTCCAAATCTGCTCTTCTCAGCATTTCCCTTCTCAGTAGAATGAGCAACTCAACTGGTTCAGACCGAAAACATTGAAGTCATCTTTCTCTCACACTCTACATTCAATTTATTAGGAAATCCTACTGGCTTTTCCATTGAAATATATCCAGATTCAGTCCTCTTCTCATTACATCCTCTTCTACCACCGTCATCCATGTTCCCTTCCTTTGTTCCCTGGGTCTTATTTTTTAAACAACCTCCTGTTTCCATCCTTGCATCCTTACAAGTAATTGTCTACATTGCAGCCAGGGTGATCCTTTTGTGTCCACTCCACATCTATATCAAGAGGGGGCTTAGATTCCACATGGATGCTAGATGCAATCCTCCTGCTTTCAGTTGTAGGCACTCTTGGCTCCATGGTGTGCTGGTTGACCTCTTCAACTCCATGTTAGCTGAGTGGGGTAAGTCCAATAAACCAGAGGGTAGGAGCTGAAGTCTGTTGAGGCTGAGGGTGATCCTTTTGAAGTGTGTGAGATCATGTCACTCGAGAACATGTCACTTCTTCACTGAAAACTCTCCAATCACATCCCAGCTCTCTCAGAGGAATATTCAAAGCCTTTCTCACATATGTAGATAAGGAGGCAACAACAGAAGAATTAAAGTTTAAAAAAGTCCAACTTGATTTGACTATATCCAATGACTGATTGCTGTGATCCAGCCATTTCATTCTAACTCAGGAAAACTCTGAAGGGCCATTCTAGCTCTAGAGTACTCACAGCACTCTACCACTCACATCAATAGCAATAGTCAGAGTATTAGCCTTTGTTGGGCTTCCTTCGCAGCTCAATGTCTTCCTTTACCCATGTCGGCTTGCTCCCTCTACCTTCCACAGGTGTGGATACCAAGGGCACCTCCTAATGAACATCCTGCATGCTACCCTTCATCCAAGAAACCATTTGCCATGGCAACCACGAGTATGGACCATGATGCAAAAAAGCACCCCATCAATTCAACTTCTTCCAGGAAATGGCCAGCCACAGAAAACCCTCCACCCTTAACACTGAGCAATTCTTCCTCTTGTGAAACTTCCCAAACTGCTCGCTTGCTCTCTTGCAACCAACCAAGGACTACCAACTGTATATGAAGACCAAGTAGAAAGTCTCTCCTGCTTCCAAAATCCCACATTAATAGAACACCTGCCAATCAGAGACTGTCTCAGTAATTTCTCATTTTACTATATAAAATGTGCTCTTCTTTCTAATACATTTGAACTGCTACTGAAACAAAAGTGATTGCAGGCAGGTTCCCTTGCTGCAAGTTTATGAATAAATAGTCTTTGTTAATTTGGTCTTGGACTTCGTTTTTTCTTTGGCATATCTCAGAGTCTGCTTCCCAGGGAACCCAATCTGCGACAATCTATTTACTCATTTGTTTACAATTTGTTATTGCCTTTCTCCTCCTATCCCTACTAGAATGTAAATTCCCTGAGAGTAGGGCTTTGCATTATTTCCTTCTAAATCTCCAGTCTACTAGAACAGTATCTCACATTGAGAAGCTACTCGCTTATTTGCTGGATGGATAAGTGAAATGACATTTGAGCTGAGACCTGAATGACAAAGAGATTGCCACACAAAGATCTTGTGGAAGAGCATTTTAGGTATTGGGAACAGCAACTAAAGCTCCAGAAAGAATTCTTTCCTTCCTAGTATGGGCCCAGTTCTTTGCAACCGTAATTTCATATTTAATGCACTTAAAAGATTTTTGTTTATTTATCTGTGTTTGGTTTTTGTTTATTGTTTTTTCCTATTTCTTCATCACTCCCATTCCAGAATCACTTAATTTTTACAAATTTAGCCAGAAGTATACATTGCAATCTTTGATTTTTATTGTAAATATTTCAGCAAACCTAAGTTGATGCCCTTCCATAATTTATACTTTATGCTCCCTAAAATATTTATTTGTGGAAGGACATAGTAGTTGATATGAACTTGACTTCAGAGAGTTTAGTATATATCAAGAGTCTATGTTTCATAATTACCCCAGAAGAGAGACCAACATTTCTCTGTATCTATAATGCTGCAAGTGTGGGGAGATTCATAGGAGAATCACCTGGGGAGCCTTTTCTACTTATGTGTGCTAGGCTTTCCCCTCTCTCCTTCACTTATACTCATTGTCATATTTTGTTTTCTGGTTTTGATTTTTAAATAATTTTGTACCATTTATTAAAGGAAAACTTGCACATGGCTAAAACATCAAATACAATAGAATGGCTCCTCTCACCCTTCCCCTGGTTCTCTACCTTTATCTCTTCCTCTTTTAACTCTTTAATTATTTTTTGGCATCATCTCTGTATCTCTAAATAATCTACTTACATCACTCTTTATTTATCATTTTTACATATTTTCAGTTCACTTATTGGTTTGGCAGTTGAGAATTTAGCTCAGTTACACAACATCCCCAACACCTCTTCCCCTCTACATGTGGGTATACCATAATTTTTCTCTTCTCCATTGACTTTCTTTGTATTTCTTTCCTTTACATGTTTCCAGCTTTCCCCAAATGTCTGCTAATCCTTTATTGTCACATATAGGAATGAGGCACTAGAAAACGGATTAAAGACTATGTGCCCTTGGGTAGGTCCTGTTGACTGGCTGAATTTTATCCCCTTTAGGGTGAACAGGCTATTGTCCTGGTGCTATAGATTGAATCATGTCCCACACAAAGACATTCAACTCCTAACTCCCAGTCCTGTGGATGTGAACTCATTTATAAAAGGGATCTTCAAAAGATCCTATTAAAATGAGGGTGAACTAAATCAGGGTCGGCCTTAGTCCTATATGCCTGGAGTTCTTATAAGCTAAGGAAATTTTGGACACAGAAGTAGTAGTCACAGAAGGAGACAGAAAAAGATAGTTGGTCATGTGACAGAGGCAGAAATTGATTGCCAGCAAGCCACCATCAGAACACTACACATTTTGGAGAAGGCATGGCCTGCCAATACCTTGATTTTGGGCTTCTAGCCTTCAAACTGTAAGCCAATAAATTCCTGTTGTTTAAGCTAACCAATGTGTGGTATTTATCATAGCAACCCTGGCAAACCAAGAAATCTGAAGACTCCTAAATGCTAGATGTTAACCTATCTTTGTATCCAGGAGCTAATGCTACTCCTGCCCTCAGTTGCCCTGCTTCTCCCCAGACCTTTTATTAAATTAAGTTAGAAAACAACCTACCAATTTTTAATTTTTATTGTATTATTACTATTTTTCATTTTGCTTAGACATTAGATATCAAGTTATGGGACATTCTGTGGGGGGCAAGTATGAGAGACTGATGAGTATGAGAGAAGGATTCCTCCACAGTTATCTGGTAATTCCCTCTTTTCACCTTTGAATAATACTGAATTCTCCCAGCCCCTGCAGCATATGCTCCATCCTTGGCTGTGGCCCCTACCATTCTAGAAACAGAATGTGTTGGGTCTTCTTCTCCAACACATCAGTCATCACCTTTCCATTGGCTTCCCTCTCCCCTGGAGCTTATTGAAATCCCTGACCCACCAATATTCACCCACCCCACCCCAAGTGCACACACTCCTGCCTGCCTGTGGTGTCTTCTTTGTTATAGACTTATTCACTTCTTTTCTCTTTCCTTATTATCATTTTAATGGGGTTTCAGGAGGGATAGGAAATAACCAGATGTGTTTGGTCCACTATCTTTAAGTGGGACTTTACAATATATTTTAACTTCAGCATGCGCATTTTGAAAATTCTTACAAGGTGATTCTTATAACCCCTCTCCTCACACTCCCTTGGAGAACCACTGATGATGTGAACACAGTCAGGTGCTCCCACCCCCAATCTTCCCTGGCTCAGTAAAAGATATCACCATCTCCCTAGCTGCTAGAGCTGTAACCTGGACTGCATCCTTGATTCATTTCATATTCTCAATCTCCACATCTAACGCACCAGTAAACTCTGTAATTTCTACCACTTAAAAGTATTTATTGGACAAAAAAGGAAAACTATAGGCCAAACTGACTAAAGCTGAATATTTCTTTTTTAATCCTAATAAAATAAACCACACTAAAAGGATAGCACACCCTGAACAAGAGGAGTTAATTCCAGGATGCAAGAATGATTCAATATTAGGACATTTACTAAAACAACTAATTATATTAATAGATCAAACAAGTAAAGTCATATAATTTTCTTCATAGATGCTGAAAACGCATTTAATAAAGTTCAATATCCCTTCTTGATTTTAAAACCCCTTTATAAAATAGAAAATCTAGATAAACCAGAGCATGATTAAAAACATATCATACATATAATACTTAATGGGAAAACAGTGGAAACTTTCACATTTGAGAATGGAATAAGACAAGGATGTCCACTTGCGGCGGCTTGCTCAGTCGGTAGAGGTGGGGTCTGGCTGCGGACGAGGGGTCGGTCCAGCTCTGGACGAGGGGTCGGTCCTGCTTGGGACGAGGGGTCGGTCCGGCAGCAGACGAGGGATCGGTCTCACTAGGGGTTGCGCGGTTCGGCTGACGGGGTCGCCCGGCGAAGCCGGCGACGAAGGGGTCGCCCGGAGAAGCCGGCGACGAAGGGGTCGCCCGGAGAAGCAGGCGACGAACTGGGGACAAGGGAGGCCAGGCCCTTGTCGGGGGCTCTCAGGACTGGAGGGCGCACGGCAGAAGAACTACCGCGGAGACAAGGTAAACACGCAAGTCCACTTTACTGGGGGAGAGGCAACAGTTTTATAGGGGCTGGGGAAGGCTGATTGGTCGAAGCCATGCCCTGTTCTAATTGGTTGCCGGCGAAAGGTCAGTGGGCGGTACTGGATGGGGGAGGGGTGGTGGTTAGGGATTGGCTGTCGCTGTTGCTGGGGGAAGGGGCAGGGTTTAGGGATTGGTGGCTGCTGTTGCTGGGGTGGAGGGCAGACTTGATTTTTCCGCCCACACCTGGCTGTTGCTGCTGTCGGGGGAGGGGAAAAGGGCAGACTGGAATTTTCTGCCCTGCGCCTGCGCAGGGAGAAGGAAGAAGAAGGGTGCCGCCCCACAAGGCATCGGGTGGCGCCATCTGGGAGGAGGGGCGGCCGCGGAAGCATGGCTGCCGAGAAGGGGAGACCCGAGGGCACTCTGCGCCCATGCCGAGCTTCCTTCAGGGGTGGCGGTGAGTCCGACCAGCCACCCTATTATGGGGGCAGTGGAATTAGGCCTACCGCGGCCGCTCCCCTGCCAGGCCAGCAAACCACATTTCAGCCCGAGGGGTGACCGCATCCACTAGCATTACTAGTGTTAAGCCTTAATCTGGAGATACTAGCTAATATAATTAGGCAAAAGAAATATCAGAGATATAAAATTGGAAATGAGATGGCAAAGTTATTATTATTTACATTTGATACAATTGTATACCTAAAATATCAAAAGAATCAACTGAAAAACTATGATAAACAATAAAAGAGTTATGTGAGATTTACAGATACAAAATTAATAAATAGAAATATACATACAAAATTAACACATAGCCTTCACACAAAAAAGCATAAGAACTGTTGAAAGAAAAGATTCCATTTTTTAAAAAGTCATTAAAAAGACAAAATACCTAGGAATATATTTAAGAAAATATGTACATAATCTATGTGAAGAAACTTCAATGTTCCCAAGGGACACAAAGCATCTTTTTTTTTTTTTTAAAGATTTATTTATTTATTTAATTCCCCCCCCCCCCCCTCCCCTGGTTGTCTATTCTCTGTGTCTATTTGCTGCATCTTGTTTCTTTGTCCACTTCTGTTGTCGTCAGCGGCACGGGAAGTCTGGGCAGCCCCATTCCTGGGCAGGCTGCACTTTCTTTCGCACTGGGCGGCTCTCCTTAGGGGGCACACTCCTTGCGCGTGGGGCTCCCCTACGCGGGGGATACCCTGCGTGATAGGGCACTCCTTGCGCGCATCAGCACTGCGCATGGGCCAGCTCCACATGGGTCAAGGAGGCCTGGGGTTTGAACCGTGGACCTCCCATGTGGTAGACGGATGCCCTAACCACTGGGCCAAGTCCGTTTCCCCAAAGCATCTTAAAAATGGAAAAGAATAGCATAGTTTTGGATAGGAAGAATCAGCTTCATAGAAATAGTTTTCCCTAAGTTAAATTATAACTTTAATATAAACCCAATAAAAAACTGCCAACAGGATTTCTTCTTAGAATAAACTGTTTCTGGAGTTCATATGGGAAAAAAAGAATAATCAAGAGTAGCCCGGATATTTTTTCAAAAGAAGATAAGTAAAGGGAAGTTGATCTACAAAATATTAAAATTTATTACCAAGCATTAACAATTAATACCATGTAGTACTGATGCATGAATAGACAGATTACCTCAAACAGAATAGGAAGTCCGGAAATGGACACAATTACCCACATAAATTTAATATATGATAAAAGTGACATGTTGAAGCAATGTGGATTTGCTGGATTATTCAATAAATTTTATTGAGACTATTGGTGAGCATGTGGTGGCTCCATATTCCTCATCTATTTCCAATGCATCCAAGATTTAAAAGCAAAAAAAATGGAACCAAAAAAGTACTAGAAGGAATCATACAAGTACTCTATTATAATTGCAGAATGGTCCATTTAGGTTGACCCCAAACAGAACTGTAAAATAAATAACTGATATAAATTACTAAAACTTAACTATTTCTCCATGGTAAATACCACCATATAGCAAAGACAGAAGACAAACAACAAACTGGGAAAAAAATGACTGCAACTCAAATGACGTATATAAAGAGTTTCCACACATCAAAAATAAAATATCATAAAACTTAAAAGAAAGACTTGCCAAGGTTACAAACAGGCAATTTCTAGAGAAAGAAATACTTGAAAAGATGTTCGACTTTGCTCATAATAAGAGAAATAAATATCCCAGGGATGAGTCTCCCCAGCACCAAGGGATTACTACCAGGCACCAATTAGCAATGCAACTGGAAAAAGGCCTTGACCAAAAGGGGGAAAGGGTAAAGACAAATGAGTTTATGTAGCTAAGAGACTTCAAAGTGATTGGGAGGTCATTCCAGAGGTTATGCTTATGGACATCTCAGCAGGATCTCATTGACTGCCAAAGTAGATACTACCCCAAATAGCGGAGCTCCTGAAGACTCTGGAGATATCCAGACACTAAAGTTAGGACAGAGAGCTCAAGAGTTTGGTGCCTTGTCAGTGGGCCCTACTTTGGAATTTATGCTTGCCAGTGTGACAGAGTTGCATTTAGTTGTGGTTTCCCTATACATGGTTCTTCTGTCCTTCTATTTGAACCTATAATTAGTACTAGACTTGGTAGGTGTATGTCCAAGAGACTTAAATCTTTGGGCTGCCCATGTGCCAGCTGGGCCCCAAATCTCAGTGGAATTACAACACCTACTTTCCAGTTCATTGGACTTACCCAGGACAACTAACAAAGTGGTGAGGATGGACAACCACCATAGAAAGGAACCGAGAGAGTCTACAACTGCAAGCAAGAGAGTCCCTTCCATCAGCCATATTGGACAGAAACCCCCTCTCAATTAGAGGTAGAGTGGACATCACCATCCCGGAATCCTCAGAATTGGGGAATGAACTATGGACTAAAGTAGACTTACTGCTATTCTACTATAGACTTATTATGATTCTAACAATGGAAGAAATTATAACATTGATGTGGAGGCAGTGATCACTGGAGGTTCTGAGGGCAGGGAGAGGGAAAAACAGGTGTAATATGGGGCATTTTTGGGACTTGGAAATTGTCTTGAAAGACATTGAAATTACAGATACAGGCCATTATATATCTTGCCATAACCTGAAGAATTGGGTGGGAGAGAGTGTAAACTACAATGTAAACTGTAATCCATGCTTGGTGGCAGTGCTCCAAAATGTGTTCATCAATTGCAATGAATGTACTAAATTAATAGCGGATGTTGTTAATATAGGAAAGTGTGGGAGATGTGGGGAGCGGGGCATGTTGGAATCCCTTATATTTTTTATGTAATATATAATCTAAGTATCTCTTTTTTATCTTTTTTTAAAGATACATAGATCACACAAAATGTTACATTAAAAAATATAAGAGGTTCCCATATACCCCCATTCTCCACCCCACCCGCACTCCTCCCACATCAACAACCTCTTTCATCAGTATGACACATTCATTGCATTTGATGAATACATTTTTGAACAGTGCTACATAGCATGGATTATAGTTTACATTGTAGTTTACACTCTCTCCCAGTCCATTCAGTGGGTTATGGCAGGATATATGATGTCCTGCATCTGTCCCTGCAATATCATTCAGTACAACTCCAAGTCCCAAAAGTGCCCCCATATCACACCTCTTCTTCCCTCTCCCTGCCCAATAAAAATTTTTAAAAGGAGAAATAAATAAATAAACATTGAAAGACCCTTTTCATTGATCAGATTCACAAATTTCCACAAATGTGGTAATCTAATAATGGACAAAAGTGTAGGGGAAACAAGATCTCTTCCTAGTTGGAACTGTAAATTGGTACAACCTCTAGGAGGAGGGAATGGCAATGCCTACGAAAATTAAAAATGCACCCAACCATTCCACTTCTAGTAATTTATATTATTGATATGCCCACACATGTACAAAATGGCATATGCAACATTGTTTATAACAGCAAAAGTTTGGAAACAACCTAAATGTCCATCACTAAGGAACAGATTAAATAAACTATGGTACATACATACCATGGAACACTATGCAGCCATCAAAATGATACTTTTGATATTAAAATGGAATGATCTCCAAGGTATTTTTCTAAGAAAAGAGCTAAGAAAACTCTCTATATATCGTGCTCCCATTTGTAAAATGTATCTTCTTGCATATGAAAAATAAAACTCTATGAGAATATGTGACTGCTATGATTTGTTGCTCCTAGGGAGGGGAACTACGTGTGTGGGTAGAAGGGAGACTTTCATGCTATTTCCTTTGTGTACCTTTTGAATTTTGAATCATATGAATGGATTACTTATCAAAAAATAGACAGAATTTAATGAAATACAATATATCTATAATCTACCGATTCCTCTCCATCTCCACTGTTATTTCTGTTTTCTTAATGACTTAGTATCTTAAATGGCTCTTCTTACAAGGAACTTCCCTGAACTATTTTTTCAAAATAGCTTCCTATTTCTCCACCATGCTCTTTCCCATCACTACATTAATGATAAGTGCAATGAAGGTAATGAACAATTTAAAAGAATGTGCATCATTTCGTTTTATTCATTTATTTGTTAAGGGTCACCTCTGTTTTTTCTGCCCAATGAAGGAAAGAAATTCTTAATGATTGCTTTAGCATTGTAAACCCGACACCTAGGCCAGTGTCTGGTGCAATGTTTCTCAAGTGACTGAAAGTTTAAAAAGAACAAGATTGTCTCACACTGATATTCTTCACAGTAAGGTGGACCAAGGCAAACATTATTGCCCTCTTTTTCCAGATGAGGAAATTAAGGGTCAGAAAGATTTTGTTGGTGGCCACACAGCTGGTTAAGTGGCAAAGCTGGGATTTTGGCTCCCAACCCAGGGTTCTCTCCATACACCAGTGGTTCTATATCCGCCAGAATCTTAGGGCCATGCCCTCCATTAGGAAAGTTTGAAACTACAAACAGCAATGAAACAGACCTAGGAACATGCAAGTGGTTTCATACACACAGCCTAATATTTTGAAATTCATCTATTATCTTGGTTATATCAGTAGTAGGTGCTAGAGAAGTCAGGGACACATCTAACAGCCACCTCCTAGCCCTTGCCTATGTCCACCTCCTTTTCTATTGTGGGCAGATATTTCAATATGTTTCCATTCTGCAGCCCAGTAGAGGCCTTTGGTCTAATGGAATAACCTGACCATACCTTCAACCTAAAACCCTGCCTGGTACAAGCAATGTACCCTCCTTATCAGGGCAGGAACTCTCAGTGGCAGGGCTTCCTCCCTCTGGGGTTGTATAAATACTCAACATTCAAACAGCACATGGTCTTTCCTCTCCAACACAAAGTGGGGCATGTGGAGCTGCCATCCACCAATGCTGACCCAAGCAGTTGGCCTCCCCAGGAGACCTGCCACAATGGTATCGCTTCCCCTGCTCTTTTGGGCCCTTTCTGCTGTGTAAGTACTAAAGTAGACATTTGCTCAAAGTTTCTGTTGTGCCTGAGTCTCACCATATAGCAACTCACTCTACAGATTTTGGCACAGTGAACAGGTTGCACAGGGAAGTATTGAGTAGGTTGATTTTCTGGACCTTCTTCTCATCACTATTACATTCTTTTTGTACAGAAACATCTTGGGCAGCACAGGACTCATGGTTGTGTTGAGTCCTCCTGAAGGGCTGACTCCTCCCTACCAGCCTGGGTGGGGATTCTCATCCAAGACTGGGGAATTAGGACATGCTGCCTCCATACTTTGTTGGAAGGATGGCGATAAATGGGACTTTGAGAATCTCCCATGAATACCAGGGGTTAGCTACTCAAAGAGGTTGAGGCTTCTACCACCTGGCGGACATTCCTCTGACTCATGGTTTCTTATATCTGTTCTCATTCCAGAACCAAATATACCTGCACTCAGGCCACTCAGCATGATATTAAGGTTAGTGTGATACCAGTCATTATTCAGGAGATGAATTGAAGATGGAGACCCAGGGTGAAAATGAAAGTACAAACTTTTATAGAGAAGGGGATAAGGAATATAAAAGAAAGTTATGGACAGAAGCTGGGAGAGGATCTCCTCTCATGACCTCCATGCCTTGATGATGAGGGTGCTGCTACCACCCTGACAAACCAGGCTGAATGGATGAGTCTTAGCTGCCTCACATTCAACCCCATCCTCCAACAAACTCCTAGTCAGTTGGAATTAAGGGAGGAAGAAGCAGTGGGTGGGAAGGGAGGAGCTAACAGTGTAGCCACAAGCACTCCATGGCCATAGTCTCTGACTGGATCCTACAGGGAGTCATATGAGCATATACCACTCTGGGCAACCTCCCCTAAATTATAACTAAACCCTGGAGTAAAGAAGCAGCAGCTGTGGTCATGCTGCAACAACTGGATATTGTTCTGCCCCCACCAGAGAGATTTAGCCCCTCACCAAATTCCCATTTCTTAGAGGGACATTGATGATATTATTAGACAGGGGCCTCCTGAGTAGGATCACAAGGTGGTTCTCCTCACCCCAGGGCTTCCTCTGGGAGATGCAATTGAGCTGATTTATTGTACCCTCCCTGGTTGTGACAAAGGCTCCTGTGCTAGGGGCATGTCCCCCATGGTAACTGACAGAGAAGCCAGACCTGTGGGCAGTAGACACCCACTTCTTTTTTTTTCTTTCTTAGAAAGTTGTGGATTTACATAACAATAATGCATAAAATACAGTTTTCTCATATACGCTCTACCACCAACACCTTCCAATGATGTGGAACATTTGTTACAAATTATGATAGCACTTTTTATAATTATACTATTAATTAAAGTCAGTGGTTTAACTTAGGGTTCAAGGATCCTAGTTCCAAGGATAAAAAATTTTTTTATTCTATTACCATGTATAGAAATACGTCTCCTTACAATCATATTCAGATATACATATATTTCAGTGCTATTAATTGCATTCATAATGCTGGGCCACCATCCATTACCAAAACATTTCTATCATTGCAAATAGGAACCCTGTACATTTTAAGTCTCAACTTCCTATTCCCTATCTCCTCCCCATCCGTGGGTAATGTATATTCTAAATTCTGAATCTGTGAGTTTCCTTATTCTAATTGTTTCAAAACAGTGAGAGAATACATTATTTGTCCTTTTGTGTCTAGCTTATTTCACTGAACATATTGTCTTGAAGGTTCATCCATGTAGTTGCATGTTTCAAGACTTCATTCCTTTTTACTGCTGAATAATATTCCATTGTATGACTATATTACATTTTATTTATCCACTCATCAGTTGATGAACACTTGTTTTGCTTCAATCAGTTGGCAATTGTGAATATTGTCACTGTGAAAATTTGTGTGCAAATATCTATTCAAGTCTTTTGAATATATGCCTAGTAGAGGAATTGCCAGATCATACAGTAGTTCTATATTTAGCTTTCTGAGGAACCACTGTCTTCCACAGTGGCTGCAACACTTTACATTGCCACCAGCAATGACTGAGTGTTCCAGTTTCTCCACATGCTCTCTAGTACTTATTATTTTCCATTTTTTAATAGTAGTCATTCTAATGAGTATGAAATGGCATCTCATTGTGGTTTTTTTCACCTCCTGAGATGGCTCCCTCATCTGTTTGCTCACTGTTTTTGCTCATTGTTCTGTTTTGGGGGTTTTTTTGCTCATTGTCTGCTTATCGGTTTTTTGTTGTTTTTTTTGTTGTTGTTGTTTTTTTTTTTTTTTTTTTTGCTCAGTATCTGCTTGTTTTTCCTTTAGGAGGCACCAGGAACCAAACCTGGGACCTCCAATGTGGGAAGCAGATACTCAACTGCTTGAGTCCCATCAGCTCCATCATTGTGGTTTAGATTTTCATTTCCCTGATTGCTAAAGATGCTGGGCATCTTTTCATGTACTTTATGGCCATTTGTATATCTTCTATGGAGACATGTCTGTTCAAGTCTTTTGCCCATTTTAAAAATTGGGTTGTTTTTTTGTTATTAAGTTGAAGGAATTTTTTATATATTCTGGATATTAACCCTTTATCAAATATGTGGTTTCCAAATATTTTCTCCCATTGTGTAGGTTGCATTCTACTTTCATAATGAGGTCCTTTGAGGAACAAAAATTTTTAATTTTGATGAGGTCTCATTTATCTATTTTTTCTTTTGTTGTTTGTGCTTTGGGTGTAAAGTCTAAAAAGTCATTTGTGAACCCAAGTTCCTGATGATGCTTCCTATGTTTTCTTCTAGGAATTTGATAGCTCTACCTCTTTTACTAAGGTATTTGACTCATTTTGAGTTGGTTTTTGTATATGATGTGAGGTAGGGGTCCTCCTTTCCTTTTTTTGTACATGGAGATCCAGTTTTTCCCACAACATTTGTTGAAGAGACTATTCTTTCCCTATTGAGTGATCTTTGCCTCCTTGTCAAAAATCAGGGGGAAGCAGATGTGGCTCAAGTATTTCAGTGCCTGCCTACCACATGGGAGGTCCCGATTTGGTTCCTGATGCCTTCTAAAGAAGACAAGCAAGATAGTGAGCTGACACGATGGGCTGGCTTGGTGAGCTGGTACAACAAGATGACACAATGAGATGATACAACAAAGGGATACAACAAGGAAACACAATGAGAGACACAACAAGCAGGGAGAAGGGGGGCTCAAGCCACTGAGCACCTCCCTCCAACATAGGCAGTTCCCAGTTCGGTTCCCAATGCCTCCTAAAATGAAGATGAGCATACAACAAAGAGACACGGAGGACAGTGAGTGCAAACAACAGGATGTGTGTGTTGTGGGAGAGAAATAAATAAATAAAATAAATCTTTTAAAAAAATCAGTTGACCATAAATGTGAGGGTTGATTTCTGAGCTCGTAATTCTATTCCACTGGTCCATATGTCTGTGCTTGTGCCAATAGCATGCTGTTTTGATTACTCTGGCTTTGTAATAAGTTTTAAGATCAGGAAGGGTGAGTCCTCCAACTTCACTCTTCTTTTTCGAGATGGTTTTAGCTATTCAGAACCCCTAACCTTTCCATATAAATTTGGTGAAAAGCTTTTCCATTTCTGTGATGAAGGTTGTTGGAAATTTATTGGGATTACATTGAGTCTATAAATTGCTTTGGGTAATATTTACATCTTAAAGGTATTTAGTCTTCCAATCCATGAATGTGGAATATACTTCCACTTATTTAGGTCTACTTTAATTTATTTTTGTAGTTTTCTGTATACAAATCCTTTACATCCCTGCTTAGATTTATTCCTAGATATTTGATTCTTTTAGTTGCTATTGTGAAAGGAATTTTTTTCTTGATTTCTTGTTCTGATTGTTCATTGCTTATATATAAAGAAACACTACTGATTTTTGCATGTTGATTTTGTACCCTGCCACTTTGCTGAATTCATATATTAGCTCTAGAAACTTTGCTGTGAATTTTTCAGGATTTGCTATGTACATGATAATATCATCTGCCAATAGGGAACGTTTTACTTTTTTCTTTCCAATCTGAATGCCTTTTATTTCTTTTTCTTTCCTGATTGCTCTGGCAAGAACTTCTAATACAATGTAGAATAACAGAGGTGACAGTGGGTGTTCTTGTCTTGCTCCTGAACAAAGTTACAGGTTCCTGAACTTGTTAGAGGGAAAGCATTCAGTCTTTCACCATTAAGTAGGATACTAGCTGTGGACTTTTTATATATGCCCTTTATCATGTTGAGGAAATTTTCTTTTATTCCTACCATTCTAAGCATTGCTGTTGTTTTTCATGAAGAAAAGGTGCTGTATTTTGTCAAATGCCTCTTCTACATCAATTGAAAGGATCATGAGGTTTTTTCTTTCATTTTGTTAATGTGGTGCATTCCATTAATTTATTTTCTTATGCTGAACCAACCTTGTATACCAGGGATAAATCCCCACTTGATTGTGGTGTATAATTCCTTTATTATGTTTTTGGATTTGGTTTGTTAGTATTTTGTTGAGGATTTTTACATCTATATTTATAAGACATATTATTGGTCTGTAGTTTTCTTTTCTTGTGGTATTTTTATCCGGCTTTGGTATGAGGGTGATGTTGGCCTCAGAGAAAGAGTTAGGGAGTGTTAGTTCTTCTTTAATTTTTTTGAAGAGTTTGAGCAGAATTGAAGTCTTCTTGGAACATTTGATAGAATTCCCCTTTGAAGCCATCTGGTCCTGGGTCTTTTCTTTCTTGGGAGGTTTTTGATGACTAATTCAGTCTCTTTACTAGTAATTGGTTTGTTAAGATCTATTTTTTTCTTGAGTCAATGTTGATAGTTTGTGTGTTTCTAAGAATTTGTCCGTTTCATTTAAGTCATCTAATTAATTGGCATAGTATCATCTTATATTCCTTTTTATTTCAGTGGGGTTATAGCAATGTACTTCTTTTCATTTCTGATTTTCTTTAATGTTATCCTCTCTCATTTTTTTTTGTCAATCTAGCTAAAGGTTTGTCGATTTTATTGATCTTTTCAAAAAACCAACTTTTGGTTTTGTTGTCACTCTCTATTGTTTTTGTTTCTTTTCTATTTTGTTTATTTCCATTCTAATCTTCATTATTTCTCTCCTTCTGCTATCTTTGAGTTTAGTTTGCTCTCCTTTTTCTAGTTCTTTCAGTTTTGAGGTTAGGTCTCCGAATTGAAATCTTTCTTCCTTTTTAATGTAAACGTTTATAGCTATATATTTCCCTCTCAGCACTGCCTTCACTTCATCCCATAAATTTTGGTACGTTGTATTTTCATTTTGATTTGCCTTAAGATATTTCTTAATTTCACTTTGGATTTCCTCTTTAACATATTGGTTGTTTAAGAGTATGTTGCTTAATTTCCACGTATTTGTGAATTTTCCATTTTTCCCTCTGTTATTGATTTAGAGCTTCATCCTGTTGTGGTTGGAGAACATACACTGAAAAATTTCAATATTTTTTAATTTATTGAGACTTGTTTTGTGACCCAACATATGGTCTACCCTGGGGAATTATTCATGAGTATTCAAGAAGAATGTGTATTCTGCTTTCATTGGTTGCAGTACGTAATATTTTTCTGTTAGATTTACATGGTTTAGTGTATCATTCTAGTCCTATGCATCCTTATTGATCTTCTGTCTGTATGTTCTATCCATTATTGAGAGTGGTGTGTTAAGTTTCCTACTATTAATGTGGAACCATCAATTTCTCCCTTCAAATCAGTATTTGCTTCATATATTTTGGAGCTAATGCTGTTAAGTTCATCTATATTTATAATTGTTACATCTTCTTGTTGAATTGTTCCATTTATCAGTATATAATAATCATCTTTGTCACTGGTAACTTTTTCACTTATATCTGATATTAGTATAGCCATTTGTTGCAGT
Source organism: Dasypus novemcinctus (assembly GCF_030445035.2). Lineage (NCBI taxonomy): Eukaryota > Metazoa > Chordata > Mammalia > Cingulata > Dasypodidae > Dasypus > Dasypus novemcinctus. The sequence goes on from NC_080704.1 coordinate 51,828,840, forward strand.
TTGAGATTATTTTATGAATCCTAAAAAGAGAAATATTATGTTTGTAAACTAATATATTCCTCTGCGATTATTTTATTAATCCCCAAAAGAGAAATATTATGTTTGTAAATAAATCTATTCCTTTAATTGCATTAAATGCCACTGAGGGGCCTTTGATTAGATCACTTGATAAGATTGCTTTAGGGATTTTGATTGGGCTGCATCAGTGAGGCATAGCTCAGTTGAGTCTCTGCCCCCTTATTGGATCTGATATTAATGGAAACACACAGAAAGACTCACTGAGACCAACAGAGGAAGAGAGTTCTCTGCCATTTATGATCCTGTCATGTGACAGAAGGAGAGGCTCAAACAGCTGAAGCCCTGAGGAAAGAAGAGCCATTTGCTGAATAGCTTACAGCTGAACTTGGGAAGAGCATGGAACAGCTGAGATTCATATAAGAGGCACAGAAAGAAACAAGCCCTATGCCAGGAGAGAGAGAACTACAGGATCACTTAGGCATAAAACCTCAAGAGGCTGGGCCAACAGAGCAGCTCAAGAGAAAAGGGTGAGGCCTAAGAGGAAGGCTGAGACCTGGGCAGAGATCGTCGGCTATCTTACTTCATGACATGGCAACACACCATGATCAACAGTAACTGACTTTGGTGAGAAAGCATCTCTGATGGCACCTCGGTTTGGTCTTTTCCTGGCCTTGGAACTTTAAGCTTTTACCCCAAAATAAATCCCCCTTATGAAAGTCAACAGATTTCTGTTACTTTGCATCAGCAGCCCTTCGGCAAACTAAAACACCACCCCAGCTCTCTCTTTTGGTTACTACTTGCATGGTATATTTTTTCCTATCCTTTCACCCTCAACCTACTTGTATCTTTCACTTTAAGGTAAGACTCTTGCAAACAGCATATAGTTGGGTCATGATTTTTTTATCCATTCTGCAAATCTCTGCCTTTTGACTGGAAAGTTAAATACATTTACATTTAAAGTCACTACAGATAATATAGGACTTGCTTCTTCCATTTTCTTATTTAGCCTTTTTAAATCTTATACATTTTTTGTCCCTCACTTTTGTTAAAGCCTAATTTTATATTTATTTGCTTTTTTTATTGTACTGCATTAAGTGCCTTCTCATTTCTATCTGAATATATTTTTCATCTGTTTTCCATGTGGTTACCATGGAGTTAAAGTTTAGCATCCCAAATATATAACAATCATATTTAGTTTGATAGCAACTTAACTTCAACAGCATGCACATATACATGTCCTATACCTAAATCTTTGTACACTGTATCTCCAAAACCTAGATGTATCATTTCTTTTTAAGCATTTGCACTTTAGCATCTGAAGGAAGAACTGGAGTAACATATCAAACAATAAAATACAATAATACTGACTTTAATAATTAACTAAACAGTTACCTCGACTGCCAGTCTTTATTTCTTTAGGGCACCCACTTCTTAATCCAGCTAGTCCTGAGATCCATAGAAGAGTCAGTGGTCACCCCTTACTCTCAAGACCCCCACTTGTTGAGCCATATTCTTGTAGCTCCTAGAGCAGTGGGTCCCAAAGGACACCATAGATGGTATGATAGTTAGGCTAATGTGTCAACTCAGTCAGGTATTTGTGCCCAGTTGTTTGATCAAGCAAGCACTGGGTTAACTGTAATACAAGGGCATTTATGGACTTTAGTCACCATTGACTTTTACTGCAGTGGTAAATCATATATAGCTGATTACAGTTACATCAATCAGGGAGATTGCCATCAGCAATGAGTGACGCTTTGTCCAATTGCTTGAATGCCTTAAAAGGGGAAGTAATTCTAGTATTGAGTGAGAATTTCCCAGCTCGTCTTTGGACAGCCAACGTCTCCCAGAACTCGTCAAAAACTTCATTGGGCTTTCATTGGAGCCCCTGGTTCCAGCCTGTCTGTAGAAGCTGGACTTGTGCATCACCACGGTCATGTGAGTGACTCATAAAATTGCATACTATTGACATATCTCTTGTTGATTCTGTTTCCCTAGAGAACCCTGACTAATACAGATGGGATCTCCAATGGATAACTTTGGGAAAAACATAAACGAGAAGGAGGTCCACAGGCTCTACAGGGACAATCTGCCCCTGCCCAACTCCTTCCCCACAATCACCTGTTAAGGGTGGTGGAGGAGGAGGATGCTTCAGATATCCCTTCTCTTCCTTCAGCCCTGACTGATGAGTCTGGCCTTTGGCCAGACTTAACTAAATTGATAATGACCTATGGGTAGGACCAATGGCCCTCCTCACCCTGCAGTGACTGAAGACCTTATGCCATAGTATGTGTGAAATTTGGGAGCAATGAACAAACTTTTATGGTGCTTTTGGATAGAGGCTCCTGGATCACCCTCATTCCAAGAGATATAGAAGGGAGGGGGCAATGAACAGTTTGGGGAGGTTTCAGGTATTACACATGGGTATGGGGACTGGAGGTTACCACTAACCTGTTATTTGGTCACTTTGGCCCTTTGGCAACCCTTGAGGTTATGTTTCCTGCCAGGCAATGTATTACAGGAATTGATATCCTGCACCACTGCACATCCCAGTGGGGACAGAGAGGATATACACGCCCCCCCCCCCTTTCCAACAAATTCTGGCCATCACAATTGGGCAAATGACAGACCATGCATTCCTAGTGCTCCCACCTTCTGGCTTCATTGTCCAGTAGTGATAATATCACCTCCTTGGTGGGACAAAGGACATTGCTGAATTCATAAAGGAATTTCTATCTGCAGGTGTCCTCCATTCCACTACTTCTGCCTATAGTAGCCCAGGGTGGTCCATGAAAAAGACAAATGGAGTGTGGTGGCTGACTATAGACCAAGGGTGTTTGAATGCAGAAGGCCCTCTTTGGCACCTGTGGTCCCACATATTGGTTTATTTACACATGGGCACAAGTATATTCCTCATGTTGATACCCACCTGGTACCCTTATACAAGAAGATGGTACTTCCACTAGGGAGTGGAGGAGGAGCAGAACCTGCAGAAAGTAAAAGTAGCCATTTCAGCTGCCCTGCCTTTAGGAAATTTAGAGCCCAGATATCTGTTTTGAACCTCAGTGTTCTGCCACGTGGACTAGTGCCTCATACTTCTGGCAGAAAAAGAGAGCAACAGGAATCTGCAGACCCCTGGGTTTTTTAACAAATAATTTCCAAACACATTCCAGTACTCCTGCCCCTTCAAGAGGCAACTTTTGGCACACTATTGGGAATTAGTGGAAATGGAAATGATCACCAACAAATCCCAGGTCTTCCTGAGCACAGATATCCCCATCATGTCCTGGGTCCTGGGTAATCAGAACACTCATCCAGGCAGTGCAGGATCACACTTGCTTGGGCCCCCAGGAAGTGACACATGTTCATGAGTGTATGGTAAAGACCACTCTCAACAATGATTCTTTTGCAATATCAAATGAGGGCCCTTCTCTCCCTGCATAGGCATCCTGGAGACCCTGACTATAGGATGCCATGCCACATGCTCAGTGCTGGTTCACCAATGGATTGGCCAAACTGAAGCCTTACCTCAGGCAGACAATATAGTGCATCTGGCACTGGAAAGAGTGCCCAGTGAGTTTAACTGCAAGTTCTTAGCCCTGGAACACTCAGACCCAAGCATCCCTGTGTACTTGTTCACTGACTCATGATCTGTTACCAATTGGTCAGGTTCACAGAGAGAATGCAATTGAAGAATCAAAGGTTCCCTGGCTTGGGGAAGGGACCTTTGGAAACAACTGGCATCATGGAAAGACACCACCTATATTATCCATCTGGATGCACATGGCGAGGGCTCATATCATGATGAACGTCATTGGAACAACCTAGCTGATATGGGATTCACTGAGGTGCTTTTCACATCTGACGAGGCTGGAGATCCTCCTGGGAAAGAGGCAGAGGATAAGCCCTGCACAGAGGATGAGGACAATGAACTTACCCTTGGTGACATCTGTGAAATAGCTGAGTTTCCCATGGATGCTTCTGCCTCTGGGTGATCCACCCCCAAACTGGACTTAGAAATTCTTTCACCATGAAATGATGCATGCATGAACACAGAGTACCTCTCTTGTTAAAAGAGGTCCAATGTGCCATTAACCAATGTGAGGGATGTCAACAAGCCACAAGCCACAAAGGGCATTCTGGGGCTATTCCCAGGGGGCTACTCCAGGCCACTCATGACAAGTGGACTACAGCAGCCCTTTTCAGCCATCCCAAGGTATGTCCTATGCCTTGGTCATAGTAGACATGTATTCATAATATGGCCCCTTGCCTTTCCAGTTCATATTGTGGACATGGTACATACATGGGCTACCTTGGAAAAATGGCTCTGCCATTGCTTTGGATACCCAGATTAAATCTCCTCTGATCAAGGAACCCACTTTACTGCACAATCCACTCAACAATGGGCCCAGACCCACAAAATTACATGGACCTTTTACATCACCCACCCATCATCCACAGGTAACTGGCATTGTGGAGAACTTTAATGGCCGCCTGAAAAAGAAGTTTCTAAATCAGCCCTGACAACTCTCTTACTGGATGGACTGTCTACCTTACTTAGACCTTATGGAAGATGAACACTGTGGTTTCTTAAAGGGAAACATGACCTTATTCTGCTTCCTAGCATGGGGGGGGGAGGGGTAAGGGAGGAACATAGGCTTTGCTGTGTGTCCACCCTTACACCCATCAAGATGAGGATTGGCCCCAAAAGGGGGACCAAGGACACACCACTTGGGATTCTCCTTTTCAACCACTGTCAAGGGATCATCCCACTTTTTTACCTCATTACACCCTGTCCATGGTTCCTAGGATGGTAAGAGGTTAAGGCTGCCAGGCATAGGGGTGGGATGATAGAAGTGGGCCTAAAAGTGCTTAACACACATGGAATGAAAATCCAGTGGACTGGACCTGTAGGAACTGACACATGCATACTGGAGATTAGTGGGCAGTGGCTACTTGTTCCCTTGGTACAGTTCCCTTGGGTAAAGTCATGAAATTCCTTTGAGGAGTCCTGACAATTCCCATCTATCAGGAAGGGGTCAAAATGGGCCAGAAAATATGGGTAAGGCACTCAGATCAACAGGAAAGAGGTGAGGTTACAGTTCAAAGCAAGGGAGAGACTGACTTGGTAGCCTTAGAAGAATAAGATTTTTTAATGCAAATAGGCCAAGGAGAGTGTCTCCCACAGGAGGTAACTGCACAACAATCCTGTCAGATCAAGTTACTGTTTCCCCTTCCTGTTTTCTACAGATTTGGTCCAGTGGCAACATGAAAGGAAAGCACTTTCATTGCTGTCCCTGGCTATTGCATTGGCAGGGAAACTGACCGACTACTGGATCTGCCTTACAACCCCTTACTCTGTCTCCCTTCTTTGCTGAGTCCAGATTGATACCCAAGAAGCTGATTTTCCCTGCCTCACATATGAACTTATATCAAGAAGTCCTTCATTTGTGCCCTGTCACTGACAAAATGGTACAGCCATTGGCTGTCCACTCTTCTCCACACACCTGGACAAACTGTTGGAATGCAGAAATTCCCTATGTAATGAGACTGGCAAATGGTCCAGTCATCTTTCCAACTTATAATCTCGAGCAAAGCATGATTTGCTGGGGGGGAGGGGGGCGTTGCACATAGGAGTCCATGATTCTGGATTTCCCTCTTTTGGCAGATCATTATTACCCTGTCTAGGAGTAAGCACCAATGAACACATGGTGCACAATCTGTCAGCCACCTTGGCTGACATTCCTGAGTTCACAACATGAGTGGTTCAGCTCAGCAAAACTCGTTAGACTCTCTAGCCCATTCCTGTGAACATTGTTGAGAGCCACGGGCTGGTAGACCAATCTGTCTCTGCCTTCATAGCCAAGGTGGAAGGTGGACTTACATTGTGGAAGACAATGGCAAGGTGTAAGCAAGGCATAGTGGAGAAGCTGAGGAGTGGACTTCTAGGGAAGTCATGGACACACCTAGTGGCCATCCCCTAGCCCTTGACTACACCTACCTCCTTTTCTATTGTGGGTAGATATTTCAGTATGTTTCCATTCTGCAGCCTGAGTGGAGACCTCAGGTCTAATGGATCTGCCTGAACATACCTTTAACCCAAAACCAGGAACAAACAGTTTACCCTACTTATTAGGGTGGGAACTCTGGGTGGCAGGGCCCCCAATACCTGGAGTTACACAAATACTCAACACTCAAACAGTACCTGGTCTCTCCTGTCTGACATAAAGCAGGGTATGTGGAGCTTCTATCCACCAACCCTGACCCAAGGAGTTTGGCCTCCCTGGGAAACCCTCCACAATGGGAACTCTTTCCCTCCTCTTTTGGACCCTTTGTGTTGTATAAGTAATAAAGTAGTGGTAGCAATTTGTCATTATTTATGAATTCCAAAAATAGATATTGGATTATGTTTATAAAGTGGTCTGCTCCTCTAGGCATATTATATTGGATTGGATTCAGAATTTTCAATCTTACTTGGTTAAATTATGGTTAAAGCTTTGATTGGGCCACGTCAGCAGGACATTGCGTCCCCACCCACCAAGGGGGCAGGGAGTCACAGAGAAACTGACAAGGCAGAGGAATTAGTTGGAGTTTTAATGCTGGAACCCTGAGAAATACACAGAGAAGCAGATAGGTGAGGAAAGAGAGAAGGCTCCATTAAACACAGCAGAGGCCCTGGGAAGAGAGACTAGCTGTTTACCTGATAGTTTACAGCTGGCCGTATGGAGCTAGCAGAGCAGCTGAGCCCAGAGAGAGAGATAAGATGAGACTTATCCCAGCCTACAGCTGATATTGGAAGAAGCTGGGACCATGGAGCCTTCAGAGGAGGAGGAAGCCTTAACCCTTGCAGACATTTGGCAGCCATCTTGCTCCAACACATGGCAACAGACTTTGGTGAGGGAAATAACTTAAGCTTTATGGCCTGGTGACTATAAGCTTCTACCCCAAATAAATACCCTTTATAAAAGTCAACAGATTTCTGGCATTTTACAGCAGCATCTAATACACTGATTTAATACAGTGGTCATTTGCTGAAAGCTTCTGTTGTGCCTGAACCTGTGTTTCCACAATGCTCACTCAACAATGGATATATTCAATTGTATCAAAATACCATAGTTTATTTAAATATTCTATTTATGAACACCTAAGTTGTTTCCAAATTTTGGCTATTCCAAATACAAATGCTAAGAATATTCCAGTACAAGTCTTTGTATGAATAACATATGGCTCTATTTATCTTGGGTAAATATCTAGGAGTGAAATTGCCACAGCATAGAAAAGATTCATATTTAACTTTTAAGGAAATGCCAAAAGTTTTTCCAAAGTAGGGGAACCATTTCAAACTCCACCAACAATATGGGAGATTTCCAGTTGCTCCACAGCTTCACCAGGGGGGAAGCAAGAGTTGTTCTAATTTCACCATCACTTAAAGTAAAAGTTTTGTTAAAGAGAAAGCCCCTTCTCCTTTCATGTCAGCTTCTTTATTATATTTTTAAGGCCTCACTTGGTTTTCTGTGAACTGTTCTTCAACCTCTTGCAGGTTTTGAAGCCAAATAAACCTCTACCCAGAGAAGAACTAACCTGGATTAATTTGGATTTATTGAAAATAAACAGAGGATACATAGAAACATATGTCAAATCAGCTATACATCCATCATGGGAATAACTGAGGAAGTTCAAAGAACCCTCAGGTTACTTGATTGATCTATTTTAAATCCAATTCCCCAGATAAATAGTTAAATGCTCTTTATTTACATTTTCCAAGATTGACTAGGTCTCCAGGTACTGTACCTCATCTCTTAACTAAATCCCATCTTGAGAAGCCATTTTCAGGTTTATTAAATCTATTGCAAGAGAGGAGTGGAAATTCCCATTACCAACAAGCTTAACTTTGGAAAGGCTATCTGTGCTTCACAGAATTTTGTAGGGTGAAAGGGTCTTCAGTTTCACCCAACCCAATGATTCTCAAACTGATATGTGTAAGAAGCCCCTAGAATAGGCAGAGTGGTCAGACTCAGAGATTCAATAGGTCTGGGCCCAGGAGTTTTCATGTTTAACAAGCCTCCAAAGATTCTCATATCAGTTTTCTACAAATCTTAGACCACAATTTGGGGGGAAAAACTGATGCCTTCCCCAAGGAAAAACAATTTTTTAAAAGGGCACTTAAGAATCTTTCCCAGGAAGCAGATTTGGCTCAACTGATAAAGCATCTGCCTACCATATGGGAGGTCCAGGGTTCAAACCCAGAGCCTCCTGACCCATGTGGTGAGCTGGCCCATGCACAGTGCTGATGCATGCAAGGACTGCCGTGCCATGCAGGGGTGTCCCCCGCATAGGGGAGCCCCACATGCAAGGAGTGTGCCCCATAAGGAGAGCTGCCCAGCATGAAAAAAGTGCAACTTGCCCAGGGGTGGCGCCACACACACGGAGAGCTGACACAGCCAGATGACACAACAAAAAGAGACACAGATTCCCGGTGCCTCTAACAAGAATGCTCAGTGGCAATACCACAGGATGTGTTTATCAATTGCAATGAATGTGCCACATTAATGAAGGATGCTGTTTTTGTGGGAGGGTGTGGGAGGTGTCGGGAGTGGGGCATATGGAAATCCCTGTATTTTTAGTGTAACATTTATGTAATTAAAGTATCTTTTAAAAAATAAAAAAATATTATTAGAAAAGAATGCAGTTAATAAATTTGATGAGATTCAAAAAAAAGTCTTTCCCAATGAAAAACCAATTTCTGGTTTTGTCCAATGAAAAACCACTCTTTCTGAATAAAACCCAATTTAGGTCAGGATATTTAAGAATCTCCACAACAAAAAGAATAAAAGGAATACTGATTTCTGTCATTTTACTATTTTGGGGCTCTCCTAGGTCCAGTCTTAGAAAGAAAAATAAAAACTATGGTACATTTAAAAATCTATTTGCAAGGCTTCTCCCATTGTATAAGTTCTCATTCTTCATATTGTTAAATTTCACTATTTTCCGAATATCACACAAGGGTTAATTTCCAAGTGGCAGCTGTTCAGGTGCCAGAAATAGGGTCCGTCCCTCAGGGAACAGGGAGAGAACAGGGGCTGGGCTGTCTCGAGACCTTCTGTAATCTGGTCCTGCCTCAAGACCCAGCTTTGCTACACTTTTCATTTCAATAATGAATTACATTTTAAACTCTTCTCTAGATTTGGAAACACAATTATTTCAAATGTGATATAAAGCAAAGGTGTGTCAGATATCTATGGTAAATTTTTACTAATACATACTGTCATCCACTGAAAGTTTCCTCTGCAATTAAGGTTCAGCTAAGCAAAATGGCAGGGAATGGCTCTGTCCGTGCCATTCTCATTTGCTCAAGGTATGTTCAATTTAACGCTTCAGAAGTTTTAGAATTGTGATTGTTTATAAATTCATGAAATAGTTAGCAAATAGATAAACACTACTTTAGCTCTTCGGTAGTATTCCTGTAGAAAGAGTTGTTTTATAGCTACTTTTTTAACCTTCGTTCAGATATTATATTTGACTTAAAACATGTACCAGAAAGAGTAAATAACAGCATGCATATGTGATGGGTCATTGTTTCCTTGTGAAAATTTGGAAGGAGGTTTGTTCTTGATTGTACCAATGGCTGATAGTCCCCGGGTGATGTATTCAGTGATGTCTGCAGTCACCACACAGCTGCTCTATTGTTGTCAACAATGAAGCTGGCTCCATTTGTTTGTTTTATTCTGCTGCAGAGCATGAAATGTATTATGTGATTTTGCAGGTATCCCTCAAATAAAAGAATGTGTGCATTCTTGTAAAGTAACTTTAGGTTAAATGAATCTGACTTACCCATTGATTTTTATTACAGAATCAGAAGTACATACCACAGAGTGGGAAAGAGGGGGGATGGGAATTGGTCCTTGGATGTAATACATTTATAGTTAATAATGTAGCAGTGCTTGTAATGAGACATATTCAAAGGGAAAACAACAACTCTCTGATAAAATATTAACAACAATGCATTTGTACCGAATATGTCACATTTTTAAACAAACCACTGCAAGTAGAAATATAAAACAGTGCCAAATTCTAGAAAGCCTGATTGCCTGCTTCTTGTGTGGTTTCCAAGAGGCAATCAACTATTAAGTTTCCACTGTTTACCAGACCTAAACAGCAAAATTATTTTACCTTTTTGCCCCATTCTGGGAGGGGGAAGGAACATTAGTATTTGTCTGCCCTTGAAAATTCCTTCTAGTGTCTGGGAAAAAAGAGTTAACCAAGATGCATTCACTTGCTCACTCATTCATTCATTCACATGAATGCCTACTATGTCGCAGTCACCCTGAAAGTTGCTGTGTTGAGAACTAAATAAAGTGTTTCTGCTTTTAGAGGGAATAACAGGAAAGCAGACCATTACCCTATAGTGCCCAAACAGAGTTCCTGCAGCCCATAGGAAGTGCACTTAACATAGATTTCTCAAAAGTTATGTCAGATTTGAATATTTAATAAAGGATCTCAAATTGGCGGTCCTATGGCTGAATCCAGCCTGAAAGTCAGCTTTGTTTGGCCTACAGAGAGTTGTTTTTTTTAAAGAACTAATATTTATAAATTGGAGGATTTCACACACACAAAAATCAGATTTCTGACTGTTCTTGAAAAATCAAACGATTTGACACTATCAGGCATGTATTACCATTTGACAACATTTTGTAGAATTAAATAGTGGCTATTCCTTACAAGAAGGGCTTTACCTACATGTAATAGCAGGTGTTAAAAATGCTTTTTGACCTTGAATAAAAGGGGGAAATGGAAAGGACAAATGAGTTTATATGGCTTTGAGTTTCCAAAAAAGAGTCGGGAGGTCATCAGAGGGGCTGCTCTTACCCATGCCTCAGCAGGGTCCCAGAGACAGCCAAAGTAGATACAAGCCCAGGTATTGGTTCTTCTGAGGGCTACAGAGACCCACATGTTCTATGGTCATGGCAGATGGAGTTCAGTGCTATGTCAGTTGGCCCTACCTTGGAGTTTGTGCTCCTGAGTGTGATGGAGTTGGACTCAGATGTGATCTTTGTTCACAAGCCTCTCCTGTTACTTTTACCGGACCTGTGGTTGGCACGGGGGTTTGGTATATGCTCAGGGGACCTAAATCTCTATACTGTCCATATGAGAGCCAGGCCCTGAGCCTCGACAGACCTGCAACTCCTACCCTCTGGCTTAATGAACTTACTCCAGCAATCTAACAGGGATGTGAAGAAGGTCAACCACCACACCAGGGAACCAAGAGTGCTTACAACTGCAAGCAGGAGAATTGCATCCATCATCCATGTGGAATCTAAGCCCCCTCTCGATATAGAGCTGGAGTGGACATAACCATCCCAGGATCCACAGGATGGAGGAATAGAGTATGGATTAGAGTGGACTTACTGATATTCTATTCTGGAACTATTGTGATTAGTAATGGAAGAAAATGTAGCATTGACATGGAGAAAGTGGCCACGGTAGCAGCTGAGGGTAGGGAGAGGAAAGAAGAGATATGATGTGTGGGCATTTTCAGGACTTGGAGTTGTCCTGGGTGGTACTGCAGGGACAGTTGCTGGACATTGTATGTCCTTCCATGGCCCCCTGGGTGGACTGGGGGAAAGTGTAAACTATAATGTAAACCATTATCCATGTGGTGCAGCAGTGCTCAAAAATTTATTCACGAAATGCAATGGATGTTCCATGATTGTTGATATGGGAGGAGTGGGGTGAGGGGGGTGGGGGGGTATATGGGGACCTCATATTTTTTTAATGTAACATTAAAAAAATAAAGATGAAAAAATAATAAGGGCTTTAAGCTTGATAGGTCACAACAAATCACCATTACTACCTGTTGCTGCCCCAGCATTGGGAATGAGAGTCAGTTGCCATTCATCAATGCGCTTGAATTGTTCTTTTTTCTCGTATAAGAGAGCTATTGCTCTGAACCCATGTTTCTATATAAAGATGATCAGCTGTTTCAAGAAAATGGAAGGTAGCATTTTATTTCTACTTGGTCTTCACTCATTACATCGAATCTGAAAGTCTTGTTCTAAGATCCAGTAGGAATTAGTTAAATGAAGAATGAGGGAAGGAGGTAAGAAAAGCACAGGGAACAGATTGTGCAAAATCATGCCTGTGTGGCCAATGCATGAGAGTGCAGATATCTCAGCAAAACTGGAAGGCAGGGCATCTATGTTGAAAAAACAGTAGATGAACCAGAAGGAAATTTAAGCCACTCTTCTTCCAGTGTAACACTCTGTGACTACAGGTTTGGTGAGTTGAATTCCACAGAAGCCCAAACCTACTTCTTCATCTGAAGCAGTGAATATCAAGGAAGACCCATATTACTTACTTTATTTGGATCTCAAAAGAATTGCCTGATAAAATATAAGCTGCCCAGTTAAATTTTAATTTGAGATAAACATTTCTGGTGCTGATGCAAAGTACTAGAAGTCTGTTGGTTTTTACAAAGGATATTTATTTGCGGTAGAAGCTTACAGTTACAAGGCCCTAGAGAGTCCAACTCAAGGTACCATAAGAGGTATTTTCTCACCCAAAGTCTGTTGCCACGTGTTGATGCAAGATGACAGGTGATGTCTGCCAGGATTCAGTCTCCCTTCTTCCACTCAAGGCTCCATGGTCCCAGTTTCTTCTGATCTCAGCTATAGGCTGGCATAGGGCTCAGCTGCTCTGTTCTTTTCAGCTGTAAACTATCAGGCAAATGGCTCATCTCTCTTCCCAGGGTCACGTGATCCTCTTCTGTGTCCATGGAGCTCCCTTCCTCTTTTCTCACGTATCTGCTTCTATGTGTCTCCTTGACTGACTATCCCTTTATATGGTCCACAAAGGAGGCAGGGACACAAACTGAGTCACCCTAATGATGTGGTCAAATCAAAGCCCTAATCTTAACATAATTTAATCAAAGACATCCCAGCTGAATCTAATAAAATCAAAGGGTATCACACCCAGAGGAACAGATCAGTTTACAAACATAATCTCTCTTTTTGGAATTCATAAATAATCTCAAACTGCCCCATTTATACTAAGAAAAGAATTCATTGTTTATCTGAAATTCAAATTTAACTGGGCATACTGTATTTTTATTTGCTAAATTTGATGATATTTAATGGCTAGGTCCTACCAGGGCTATAGTAAGTTATTTCTATTTCTACATTAAAGAATGTTGCTTAAAATTATTGCTTTAAAATAAAGATATTCTCAGAGACATTCCAAAATAAATTTTACTATGGCAGTGGAAAATTAACCAATTCTCCTTATATTGATCTGCTTCTCACCATATGTTGCCTCAGCCTTCTTTACCTATCTTAACCCTCATCTTTCTTACATTCAATATCATGACATGAAGAAATTGCTGATGGAATCTATAAGCTATCAGTGATATATATGGAAAAGAAATGGATAGTAGTAAACAAGATTTGAAGACTAAAACAAAAACCAACTTTCTGAACTAACCTCACACAGAAAAAGATTGTCATGTCTTGAAGATTTAAGGGTCTAAACAAGAATTGATTACTGTAATTAGCTGGTAAATTAGAATATCTTAGTAAAAAAAATGTCTCTATGTCATTTAACCACAGTGTTATTTAGTTATACGCAAATAATTTTTTCTTTATAATTTTTTAAAACTCTCAAATAAGAAAGAGCTCTGAACAAACATAAGGGGGGCATGCAACTATGGACCAAAGTAGACTTATTATTATTCTAATAATAGAAGAAACTGTAACATTGATAAAAGGATAGTGGTAACAAGAGGGCCTAAGAGGAGGGAGAGGGAAGAATAGGTGTAACATGGAGCATTCTGGGGACACTGGACTTGTTCTGCATGACATTGCAATGACAGATACAGGCCAATATCCATTTTGTCAAAACCTATAAAATTGCGTGATGCAAAGTGGAAACCATAATATAAACTATGGACCATGGTTAGTAGCAAAGCTTCAATATGTGTTCATCACTTGTAACAAATGTGCCACACTAATTAAAGATGTTGTTAATAGGGGAAAATGTGAGAGGGGAGAGGGTAGGTATATGGGAATCCCCTATGTTTTCAATGTAACATTTCTGTAATCTAAAACTTCTTTAGAAATAAAAGAAAAAAAACTATAAAATTGCACGGTGCAGGGAAGCAGATATGGCTCAATCAGTTGGGCTCCCGTCTACCATATGGGAGGCCCTGGGTTCATGTCCCAGGGCCTCCTTGTGAAGGCAAGCTGACCTGCATGTGTGGAGAGCTGATGGCCTGTGCCCACAGAGAGCTGATGCAGAAAGATGACGCAAAAACGGGAGACAAGAAGACACAGAAGAAAGCACAGCGAATGGACACAGAGAGCAGACAGCAAGCAAGTGGGGGAGGAGGTATAAATAAAATAAGTCTTTAAAAAAAAATTACATGGTGCAAAGTGTAAACCATAACATGAACTACAGACCATAGTTAGTAGCAATGCTTCAACTGTTCATCAATTGTAATAAATGTACCACACTAAAGAAAGATGTTATTAATAGGGGGAAATGTGAGGGGGGAGGGGATGGGATATATGGAAGTCTCCTATATTTCAATGTAACTTTTCTGTAATCTAAAACTTCTTTTAGGGGGACGTAGGCAAGATGGCGGCTGAGTGAACTTCCCGGTCACTAGCTCCTGCGGGGAATCGGCTGGGCGGCATTGGAGACTCTTCGGGACCGGGCTGTTTCGGGATTTTTGCTGGTCCGGAGGTGTCTGGACATCGATTTGGAGGGAAGGTAACAGAGAGGACCCGTCTGTGAAATATATACGGACATCGTGTGCAGGATTCCCTCCTTGGGTAGGCGGAGCCGAGGCTTCTGACGCCGCGGCGGCGGGGGAAGCCAGGCCGAACCGACCCGGGGCGGGGGGCGGGGGGGGCGCCGGGCCGAGCACCGTGAGGCGGCAGCGGGGGGGGCGGAGCAGAGCCCGGCTGAACCGAGCCGGGGGGTGGAGCCGAGCCAAGCCGGGCCGACTGCTGAGCGGAAGCGGCGGGGGGGGCGGAGCCGAGCCAGGCCAAGCCGAGCCCGGCGGCGGGATTTCTGTTCTTTGTGTGTGTGTTGTTTTTTTTTCTATCCTCTCTTTCTTGTCCCTGATCTTCTTCTTATTCTATTTTATCTTAACAATACAATAGGTCCTGCAGGAAACACCTCACATTTGATGGGTTTCCTCATCCTCCACTACCTCATTTCTCTGTGAATAGATTTAGGCTACCTACACTATCCCCTTTCCCCTACAACTTGATATCCTCCACCATCTGCTATCTCTCCTATATTCCACCTCCCTTTCTTTGACCCACAAAGTGTCTAACTCTTAAATTCTAATACCTTTGTTTAGTTTTCCATCGGGTATCCACCCTTGAAACTATTACCTCTCTTTTCTCTTTCCCTCTCTTACGAAAACAATAGCTTCTTAGCACGTACCATATTCCTCCCATATTCAGTCGTCTACCTCATTATAGGTACTTTCCTACTAATATAACGCTACACAATTTACACGATCTAACCTCCAACCTCCCAGAACTCATATTGTTGCTTTGTTAACATATATCACCAATACTACTTTATACTTTTTCCTTCCTTACACAATTGCCTTTCCCCAGCACTAATACTTCCTTTAAAGTGAACTTAACCAGCAATAAGAAATCAGAATTGGAAGAACAAAGGGACAAAGAGAAGATATATCACTTACGCAAAAACAACAGCTAATTAATCTCCAAGACTAGACAAAGAAGCTAAGGAACTGATTAAACCCGTCAAGAAGACATGATGACAAGACATCAACAAAAATATACAAACCAAACCAGTAATCAGGAAAACATGGCTGAATCCAATCAACAAACTAAAAATCAGGAAGGGGAGCAGATCTTCACACAAGCAATGAAAGATCTCAGAACATTTATCACCGACAAATTTGATGAAGTAATGAAAGAGTTTAACAACATGAAGACAACGCTTGGAGGGGAAATAGCAGACATGCGCAAAAAAATAACAGATATGATGGAAATGAACACCACAATTCAAGAAATCAAAAATACACTTGCAGCAAATATCAGCAGACTAGAAGAGGCAGAGCAGAGAATTAGTGATGTGGAAGACAGTACATTGGAAATCAAACAGATAGTAGAAGTGGTCAATAAAAAGGTAGAAAAAATCCAGATAGGACTTAGGGACCTGAATGATAATGCAAAATGCTCAAACATACGTATCATAGCCATTCCAGAAGGAGAAGAGAAGGGAAAGGGGTCAGAAGGAGTGTTGCAGGAAATAATGACTGAAAACTTCCCAAATCTACTGAAAGAGACAGATGTACATATCCAAGATGCACAGCGCACTCCACTGGTCATAAACCCCAACAGGCCCACCCCAAGACATATACTTGTCAAATTATCCAATGCTCAAGACAAAGAGAAAATTGTAAAAGCAGCAAGAGAAAAGAAAACCATCACATACAAGGGAAGCTCCATAAGATTAAGTGCTGATTTCTCATCTGAAACGATGGAGGCAAGAAGGCAGTGGTATGATATAGTCAAGGTACTAAAGGAAAAAAATTTCCAACCAAGAATACTCTATCCAGCTAAACTAGCATTCAAAAATGATGGAGAGTTCAAAATATTCACAGATAAACAAAAACTGAAAGAGTATATCAACAAGAAACCTCCCCTTCAAGAAATTCTTAAGGGAGTTCTGCAGGAAGAAAGGAAAAAACAGGACAATCAGAGATGGAGGAGAGTGTAAGAGCAACAAAAAAGACAAAAATAGAAGGGGAAAATAAAATATTACAAACAAAATATAATAAACACAAATCCAACCAAAATATGGCTACCACAAATAATTCTCTTAATGTAATAACACTGAATGTCAACGGACTAAACTCACCTATCAAAAGATTCAGACTCGGACACTGGATAAGGAAATACGACCCATCTATATGCTGTCTACAAGAGACACATCTTAGACCCAGAGACTCATGGAGGTTGAAAGTGAATGGCTGGAAAACAATCATACAAGCAAACAACAACCAAAAAAAGGCAGGAGTAGCTATATTAATATCAGACAAAATAGACTTTAAATGTGAAACAATTGTGAGAGACAAAGAAGGATACTACATTTTAGTGAAAGGGACAATCTGTCAAGAAGATCGAACAATCATAAATATTTATGCTCCTAACAAGGGTGCCTCTAAATACGTGAGACAAACGCTGGAAAAACTAAGTGAAAAAATAGATGCATCTACAATTATAGTGGGGGATTTTAATACACCACTATCAATTCTGGACAGAACATCTCAAAAGAGAATCACTAAAGAAACAAAACATTTGAACAATATACTAGAAGAGCTGGATCTAATAGACATATATAGATCATTACACCCCAACACAGCAGGATATACATTTTTCTCAAGCGCACATGGAACATTCTCCAAGATAGACCATATGCTAGGCCACAAAGAAAGGCTTAATGAATTCAGAAAGATCAAAATCATACAAAACAATATCTCTGATCACAGTGGAGTGAAGCTGGAAATTTGCAAGGGACAGAGGCCCAAACTTCACACCACAATTTGGAAATTAAACAGCACACTCTTAGAAAAACAGTGGGTCAAAGAGGAAATCTCAAAAGAAATCAATGACTACCTTGAATCAAATGATAATGATAACACAACATACCAAAATTTATGGGATGCGGCAAAAGCAGTACTGAGAGGGAAATTTATAGCCATAAATTCACATATCAAAAAAGAAGAAAGAGCAAAAATGGAAGAACTAACTGCACTTTTGACGGAATTAGAAAAACAACAACAAAGTAACCCAACAGGAAGAAGAAGGAAGGAAATAACAAAGATAAGAGCAGAACTAAATGAAATAGAAAATAAGAAAGCACTTGAAAAAATAAACAAGAACAAGAGCTGGTTTTTTGAGGAGATCAACAAAATTGACAAACCTTTAGCGAGACTAACAAAGAAAAAGAGAGAAAAGATGCAAATACACAAAATAAGAAATGAGAAAGGTGATATCACCACTGATCCCACAGAAATAAAGACTATCATAAGAGGATACTTTGAAAAACTATATTCCATCAAAAATGACAATTTAAAGGAAATGGACAAATTCCTAGAAACACATAAGCAGCCCATACTGACGAAAGAAGAAATTGAGGATCTTAACAAACCAATCATAAACAAAGAGATAGAATCAGTCATTAAAAATCTCCCAACTGAGAAGAGCCCAGGGCCAGACGGCTTCACAGGTGAATTCTACAAAACATTCTGGAAAGCACTAACACCAATCCTGTTGAAACTATTCCAAAAAATCGAAACAGAAGGAACATTGCCGAACTCCTTCTATGAGGCCAACATTATCCTAGTACCAAATCCAAACAAAGACACCACAAGAAAGGAAAATTACAGACCAATTTCTCTAATGAACCTAGATGCAAAATACTTAACAAAATACTTGCTAATCGTATTCAACAACACATTAAACGAATTATACACCATGACCAAGTGGGATTTATTCCAGGTATGCAAGGATGGTTCAACATAAGAAAATCAATTAATGTGATAAACCATATAAACAGATTGAAGGAAAAAAATCACATGATTATATCTATAGAAGCAGAAAAGGCATTTGACAAAATACAGCACCCCTTCTTGATAAAAACACTCCAAAAGATCGGAATACAAGGAAACTTTTTGAACATGATAAAGAGTATATATGAAAAACCTACAGCCAACATTGTTTACAATGGCGAAATCCTGAAATCCTTTCCTCTAAACTCAGGAACAAAACAAGGATGCCCATTGTCTCCGCTCCTATTTAACATTGTCTTGGAAGTACTTGCACGAGCACTGAGGCAAGAACCAGATATAAAAGGCATTCAAATTGGAAGGGAAGAAGTCAAAATTTCATTATTTGCAGATGACATGATCCTATAAATAGAAAACCCTGAGAGATCTACAACAAAGCTTCTAGAACTCATAAATGAGTTCAGCAAAGTTGCAGGTTATAAGATCAATGCGCAAAAATCAGTAGCATTTCTGTACACCAATAATGAGCAAGATCAGGAGGAAATCAAGAAACAAATACCATTCACAATAGTAAATAAAAAAATCAAATACTTAGGAATAAATTTAACTAAAGAGGTAAAAAACTTATACACCGAAAACTATACAAGACTGTTCAAGGAAATCAAAGAAGACCTAAATAAGTGGAAGAATATTCCTTGTTCATGGATAGGAAGACTGAATATTATTAAGATGTCTATCCTACCAAAACTGATCTACACATTCAATGCAATCCCAATAAAAATCAACACAGCCTTCTTTAAGGAAGTAGAAAAACTAACTATGAAATTTATTTGGAAAGGAAAGAGGCCCCGAATAGCCAAAGACATATTGAAAAAGAAAAACGAAATAGGAGGAATCACACTTCCTGACTTCAAAACATACTACAAAGCTACAGTAGTGAAAACAGCATGGTATTGGCATAAGGAGAGACACACAGACCAATGGAATCGAATTGAAAGCTCCGATATAGAACCTCATGTATATAGCCATATAATATTCAATAAAGCCACCAAACCCTCTCAACTGGAAGAGAATGGCCTATTCAACAAATGGTGCCTGGAGAACTGGATAGCCATATGTAGAAGAATGAAAGAGGATTACCATCTCACACCTTATACAAAGATCAACTCAAGATGGATCAAAGACCTAAATATAAGAGCCAAGACCATAAAGATCTTGGAAAGCAGTGTAGGGAAACATCTGCAAGACCTCGTAATAGGAAATGGCTTCATGAATTTCACACCAAAAGCATGAGAAGCAAAAGAACAAATAGATAAATGGGACTTCCTCAAAATTAAAGCCTTCTGCACCTCAAAGGAGTTTGTCAAGAAAGTAAAAAGGGAACCCACACAATGGGAGAAAATATTTGGCAACCATATATCTGATAAGAGGCTTATAACTTGCATATATAAAGAACTCATAAATCTTGAAAACAAAAAGATAAACAACCCATTTAAAAAATGGGAAAAAGATTTAAACAGACAATTCTCCAAAGAAGAAATACAAATGGCTAAAAAGCACATGAAAAAATGCTCCAAATCTCTAGCTATCAGGGAAATGCAAATCAAAGCTACAATGAGATACCATCTCACTCCCATAAGATTGGCAGCTATGAAACAAACAGAAGAATACAAATGCTGGAGAGGATGTGAAGAAAGGGGAACACTCATCCACTGCTTGTGGGAATGCAGAAGGATCCAACAATTGTGGAGGACAGTTTGGAGGTTTCTCAAAACACTAACCATAGATTTGCCATATGACCCAGCAATACTACTGCTGGGTATATACCCATCAGAACTGAAAACAAGGACACAAACAGATATATGTACACCAATGTTCATAGCAGCATTGTTTACTATCGCCAAAAGTTGGAATCAATCCAAATGTCCATCAACAGACGAGTGGATCAATAAAATGTGGTATATACACACAATGGAATACTACTCGGCTGTCAGAACAAATACACTACAATCACACGTGATAACATGGATGAACCTTGAGAATCTTATGTTGAGTGAAGCAACCCAGGCATTGAAGGACAAATACTACATGACCTCAATGATATGAAATAAGCAAACTGCCTCAGAGAGCTAGAGACTGGAAGATAGGCTTACAGGAAATTGGGGGGTGGAGGAAGGATGTGAGCCGACGTCTGCAGGGGTGGAATCTGTGATGAGCTGGCGGTAAGTATGAGCACAAAGAAGGGACAAAATGGGGGCAAGGGGTTACCTTCGGGTGGGGCTTTGTGGGTTTGAGGGGGGCTGGGGATGGGCAGAGGGGTAATATTGTCCAAAAATCAGGGGGAGGGAGGGGCAACATACGAACATGGGAGAGTGTCAGGTGTTAATTGAGAACAAAATGTTGAGAAAATCGTATCAAAATATAAGTAGGAGGGTTACCTGTTTAGGATGCTCAGGGGGTATGGGCTGTTGCGGGACTCTGGGCAAATAGCTGAAGGCTCATTTTGCCAAGGTGGGTTGTACCATTGGGAAGAGACCCAAGAAGTGAGAGTTGGGGTGGACCCACATCCTGGGGAGGACTAATGCCATCAAATAGAGAGAACTGTATCTCTAGTGAGAAAGGATGGCTCCCAGGGCATTAGGGCAGTTGAGAAAGTCAGGCCCTGAATACTGCTGCAAGTATCTCTGGACATGGCTTCTTGGGAAAGGGAGGTTGGCTGGCGTTGTGGGCCCCAAAGGGAGGGGAAAATGGATGTGGAATGGATGGAAACAAGGTAAATATGGGGGCAAGAGAGGAGTTTTGTGAGAATACACGAAGATGAATATAAAACATGTACTATTACTCCAAAAACATATAGGGGATGACAGACTAATAATGTAAACCATAAGGCAAAACATAGGATAACTAAAAAATTTAGAAAACTGTACAACCTAAAGTATGGACCACATAGTAAGCACAGATGTCACCTTGTTTGAAAGCTATTGTCTTAGAATCTGTACATCAGTTTCAGGAAATATGATATGAACAAGTTAAGAGATTATCGCTGTGGAAGGGAAAAGGTTTTATGGTGAATCTGGGGAAATACTCTATATTGTATATATGAATTTTGGTGATCTAAGACTCTTGTGAAGCTGACATTATGCTGGGATTGACTTTACAGGAAGTTTTGGATCACAGAGTGGTTCAACAATGACAGCGGAGGAATACTGATATAGGATGTTATTGACAGGATATATATGGTTGACAGGGAGTTATACAGGGCATATCCCCAGGGTATATAGTAATGTCTAGATATACTCATAGTGGAAACAATTAAAAACAATAGCTGGGGGGGGTACTGGGCCCCTGGCCGAGGGGTTACTGTCGTGGACCCTGGGGGAGCAGCGGCAGTTCCCCAGGTGCTACGGCAAGAACCAGGAAGGAAGGAGGGCCCAACAGTGGGCTCCTGATACTTATGGCTATGCTTTTGAGCCTATACACCTCCAATAAGAATAAGGCCTAGAGTAGCACTGTGCCTGGGAGTTTCCTCCTGACAGCCTTCATGTTACTCAAATGTGGCCTCTCTCACAGCCAAACTCAGCATGTAGATGCAGTGCATTTCCCCCAACGTGGGACATGACACCTGGGGATGAGCCTCCCTGGCACCGAGGGATCACTACCACATACCAGCTGAAGATGCAACTAGAAAATGACCTTGAATTAAAGGTTCAATGCGGATCAGCAGAATATCCCTGTCTACATATAATAACATGACTTCAAAATGCTGTTTGACCTAATATAAGGGGGAAATCGAAAGGAGAAATGAGAATATAAGGCTATGAGTCTCTAAAAAAGAGTCTGGAGGCTGTCAGAAGGAATGCCCTTATGCACAAATGAGCAGAGTCTGAGAGACAGATAAAGTAGATACAATCCCAGGTATTGGTTCTTTTGAGGAATAAAGAGACCCACGGGTTCTATGATCATGGCAGATGGGGTTCACTGCCATGGAAGATGGCCCTTCTCTGGAGCTGGTGTTTCTGCGTGATGGAATTGGACTCAGAGGTGATCTCTTTTCACAAGACTTGCATGCTACTTTAATGGAATTGTAGTTGGTGCTGGGGTTTTGGATATATTTAGGGGATTTGAATCTCTGGACTGATAATATGACACCCAGGCCCAGAGCCTCAACAGACTTCAGCTCCTACACTTTGATTTATTGGACTTACCCCACTCAGCTAACATCGAGTTGAAGAAGGTCAACCACCACACCATGGAGCCTAGAGTGTCTACAACTGAAAGCAGGAGGAGTGCATCCAGTATCCATGTGGAATCTAAGCCCCCACTTGACATAGATGTGCAATGGACACAACCAATCCAATGTCCACAGAGAAAATGTGGAATGGGTGTGGGAAGGGTAGCCATAGTGGCTGCTGGGTTTGGGGAATGGGAGGAAGAGATGAGATGTGGAGGCGTTTTCGGAACGAGGAGATGTCCTGGGTGGTGCTTCACGGACAATTACGGGACATTGTAGAGCCCCCCAGGGCCCACTGGATGGAACGTGGAAGAGTGTGGGCTATGATGTGGACCATTGACTAGGGGTGCAGTGATACTCAGAGATGTACTTACCAGGTGCAATGGATGTGTCACGATGAGGGGAGAGAGTGTTGCTGTGGGGGGAGTGGGGGGTGGGGGCAGTGGGGTTGAATGGGACCTCATATTTTTTTAATGTAATTTTTAAAAATAAATAAATAATTTAAATTTAAAAAAATAATAAATAAAAAATAAAACTTCTTTTAAAATAAAGCTTTAAAAAAGAGAAAGAAGCTGTGTATTCTGCTATGGAGCATTCTATGGGATGTACTTTTAAATGAAAAGGTAAGATACAGAAAAGTAGAGGGAGAGGAGAGAAAAAATATTTATATATAAGTATATACTTATATTTTCAAAAAGAAACAATGAGGTATACACCAAAAACTAATAAAAATGGTAACCTATAGAGAAGGGACAGGTAATGATGAAAGTTAAAACTGTCTAAATATATCTTATCTACTATATTTGACTTTGGAAACATGTATGTGTTGTATATAATTTTTTTAAAATCAAGAAAAAAATGGCACTCCTTAAATAGAAAAAAAATCAAACTGAAACAAATGAACTTGATTCATTTCACGTTTCTGACATAATCATAGAGAATTATTTCAAGCAACTTTAAAACAGTATTTTGGGGTGGAACTCCTAGAATGACAAAGTGAGAAAACTGCTGTAAATGCATTCTTTCATAAGAGCAATGAAGAAAGAGCAATGATTGTTCAAAAACCATCTTAAGAAAATTGTCATTATTAGATCTGTCTTGCAGTTACCTAGAAAATCCTATTTCACAAAGAATTTTTATTTGACCTGAATTGTATTCATTAAATGGGAAAGGCTCTATCCACAGGGTATTCAATGAAAACAATAGTAACAACTGATTGACCTTGAAGCACCTAAGGCTGCCATACCAGGTGTGTGTGTGTGGGCCCAGGGTGGTGGTGGGGGAGGTGTCAAGTAAGAGCCTAGCCAAACACAAGGAAGATCTGGGAAAAGAGGTGCCCAAAGGGCACTTTGAAAAACTCTGACAAATTCCAGAGGATATAGATGGGTATATGCATATGCAGATCTGAGAGGGCCCCAGTCCATCATCTCTTGTTGACCCTGAATCTCTGCAAGCAGTAAGTAAAGGCTAAGACAGCGTCATAAACTGCCTGAGCTTTGAATGTGTGCCCAGCATGCACACAGAGCTCCTTGGGGAAGAGCGCAAGGCTTATTGGTTCAAGGAATTTATGGAAATATCTAACCAAACATTACTTGACCACTGTGTTAACTGAGCAGAGACTTTGTTGGCTGCTCACTACAAGGAATATTAACTTTACGGAATCAGTCCAGAAAATTCATAAATAAACAGCACACAAAACAAAACAAAACAAAAATAATACAGGAACAACAGTAAACCCTGGGAGAGAGGGGACCTTATTTCCATTGTTACCACATTGTGTTATCTAAAATGTCCAGTTGTCAACAAAAAATTGTGAGACATGCAAAGAAACAGGGAAATAAAGCAGTTTTAGCCGCATCTCATATGTTTTGGTATGTTATGTCTTAATTTTCATTCTCCTAAAAATAATTTCTAATTTCCCTGTAATTTTTTTCTTTGACCCATTTAGGAGTATGTTGTTTAATTTCCACATAATTGCGAATTTCCAAAAATTCTTTAGGTTATCAATTCCAGCTTCACTCCATTGTAATTTGGAAATATATTTTGTATGATTTCAACCCTTTTAAATTTATTGTGGCTTGTTTTATGGACTAATAAATGGTTGATCCTGGAAAATGTTCTATATGCCCTTAAAAAGAGTGTTTATTCTGCTATTGTCGAATGTAGTGTTCTATAGATGTTCATTAGGTCTAGTTGGCTAGGTGCATAAGTAGATACATTTTAGATCCAAAGAGACAAATAGATTGAAAGTAAAAGAATGAGAAAAGACATGCCCTTCAAACAGTAACTACAAGGGAGCTGGAGTGGCTATACTAATATTAGACAAAATAGACATTAAGACAAAAATTGTTACTAGCAACAAAGAAGACATTTTATAATGATAAAACTGTTAATTCATCAAGAAGACATATCAATTATAAACATATATTCACTGAATAACAGAGCCCCAGAAGACATGCAGCAAAAACTGACAGAGTTGAAGGGAGAAATAGACAATTCAGAAATAACCATTGGGGACTTTAATACCTCACTTTCAATTATGGACAGGACAACTACACAGAAGATTAACAAGATAATAGAGGATTTGAGCAATACTACAAACCAGCTAGATCTAGCAGATATTTATAGCACACTCCATCCAACAACAGAATACACATTCTTCTTAAGTGCATATGAAACATTCTACAGTATAGACTATATGACAGAGCATAAAACAAGTCTCAATATACTTAAAAGAATTGACATCATACAAAGTATGTACTTTGATCTCAATGTAATGAAATTAGAAATCAATAGAAGGAAAACTGGAAAATTCACAAATAAAGAGTAATTAAACAACACACTCCTTAATAATTAATGGGCCAAGTCACAAGGGAAATTAGAAAAAACTCTGAGATGAATGAAAATGAAAACAAAACATACCAAAAATTATTGGGTACAGCTAAATAGTGTTTAGAGGGAAATTTATAGTTAAAAATGCTTGCAATAGGGGGATATTGAGGGAGGAAGATGGCAGCAGCATGGCAGCGGGTACTAGCAGCCCAACACTCCTCTTCCACGCTGTCTCAGTCACTGGGATCCTTTAGTTTCCATCTGTTAAGTTGTAAACCCAGCAGCCAATCCTCAGGTCCACCGGTTTTCCATTGAGCTGCCACTGCCTGCCCCGAGGGTTGGTCAGGGGTAACTCTCCTTCCTACCCCACCCAGGAGGGAGAACAGTGGAGCTGGAGTTCCCTACCCTCCCACAGTGCAAAGAAGATGCCAAGGAGTGGACCTATCCTATGAGAGGAGAGATGTAGGAAATTTTACCTGGATTGTTTTTAGGCCCATATTCATTTGCTATGAAAAGCAAGCTACCTATACTACAGAAACATGGAATAGCCCATATAATAAGCATAAGACAAAATATTGTAGAAAACTGCATTAAACCAAACTTGCAGCAATTATTTAGATATTTAGTCTTGGATATTGCAGATAATCCAGTTGAAAATATAATACACTTTTTCCCCCATTACTAAAGAATTTATTGATGGGAGCTTCCAAACAGGAGGAAGAGTTCTTGTCCACGGAAATGCAGGGATCTGCAGGAGTGCTTCCTTTGTTATTTCATGCATTATGGAAACATTTGAAATGAAAAACAGAAATGCATTTGCTTATGTTCAAGAAAGATTTTGTAGGGAAGCGGATTTGGCCCAACAGGTAGGGTGAACGTGTATCACATGGGAGGTCCAAGGTTCAAACACTGGGCCTCCTGACCCATGTGATGAGCTGGCCCACGTGGAGTGCTGATGCGCGCAGGGAGTGCTGTGCCACGTGCAAGGGTGTCCCCCGCTTAGGGGAGCCCCATGCGCAAGGAGTGCGCCGGGAACCGCCCAGCAGGAAAAAAGTGCAGTCTGCCCGGGAATGGCACTGCCCACACACGGAGAGCTGACACAGCAAGGTGGCGCAACAAAAAGAGACACAGATTCCCACAGAAGAACACACAGTGAATGGACACAGAGAGCAGACAACTGGGGGTGGGGGGGGAGGAATAAATAAAAAATAAATCTTTAAAAAAAAAGAAAGATTTTGTATTAATCCTAATGCTGGATTTGCCCATCAACTTCAGGAATATGAAGCCATAGCAAAATTAACAATACAAATGATGTCACCACTAGAGATAGAAAGATCATTATCTGCCCATTCTGGCACCACAGGTAGTTATGTTGTGGAATTTAAGAGAAGTTCAATTATTTGAGTATAGAGAGGCCAGGACTCAGGAATGATTTTGAGAAGGAAAAATGGTTTATTGACGGCCGGCCGGACTCGGGAGCTTTCTGTTTGAATCCCCGAGCCCGGAACAAGATTTTCAAACGTCTTTTATACAGAGAGGAAAGGCCAAATCGTCCCTTTGTTTCAGTTCTCAATAGGCTTCAATTAGCATATATCTCTTCCACATCTTAGGTAAGCTTTTAGCAAGGACTCCAGACATTTTAGATAAGCCTTGGTTTTTGCATTTCCCCTAAATACTTAAAGTTTATAGCCCTTGCTTTGTTAAACATTTCCTGGGACTGGAGCCTGCTGGTCCCTAAGAGCAGGACTGCAGCCTCTTACCGTTTCACACCCACAAGTCAAACAACTTAGTTATCTCTGAAGAGACAAAGAGCCTTCCACCCATAGCCCACATCATTCCCCCCCTTTGTCAAAGTTTACTTGCTAAGCTTTGGCATAATTATTGTTGTAGCTATGAGGTGGATGACTGTTTGTTGTCTTGACTGATTATTTATCAGTCTTTAGTACAGCATCAAGGACCGTTTTTAGAAGTTTAGAACTTTTCATTCTGGACAGCAGAATCTTGGGCAGGGGCCTCCCGCAGTTATTCTGCTGCCACTGGCACTCACGTGGATTTCCAGTCAGGTTCCAGATCCATCTATTACTTTTATTTTACTCTTAAAGAGTTTACACCTTTAATTTAAAAGGGGTGCTGAAGGGAGACGATCTCTTTTCTGTAACTGCTTCCTGCTGGCCATGGGCTGTAGTCATTGCCTAATAAGGTGTAAAAACTCTTTAATTTATTCTAACTGGAGGAAGATGGATCTGGCATTCTGTACGAAGTTGGATGAAGTTTTCATATGGTTAATAAGATGTTCACTCTGAAAGAAACAAACTTAATTAAAAATTTGGAATACCCGTTTTTAAAAGAGGACACATTGGATTACAGAGATAGACAAGATTAGATGCCTATAAAGATGGCATTCCTTAAAAGCTGGTGGGAACAGCATATATATTCTTTTTTAAGTTATCCATCTTTAGAGAGAAATTGCAACAGACACTTAGCTTTGTCTGAAGACACATTCCAAGCTGTTCAATGATTGACACTCATTCGCTCTGTCAGATGCTCCTGGTGAACTGGCACTCCTTGGGCAACTGGCTTCACTCAGGATTAGAACACTAATTTGGAAATACTCTTAGTTTTCACCTGTGGAAGTGATCAGAACTACAGAATAAAGATTTTTACACCTTGGTTTTCATTGTACAATTTCTAGCAATTTTGACTTGTTCAATAGGTGACTCACCATCAGCAAGCAAGCCTCACTTTTGCTAACTGAGACTGGCTGAGACTGCCACCTTATTCTATAGACATGTTATTAACTGTTTAGAAAATGATTTTATCAGGAATTTAACATGTCTAATATACTTCTGCACTTGATCCAAAATAGAAAAGATAACATTACAATTATTAGGCATATATTTAGTACAGGATAAAAGTACAGCACTTAATATTAACTAATGTATTACTTAATGCATAAGGATTCAGAGTTGCCATTATTAGTTTTGAGTTTCAGGTTTGTAATACTTTACATGTTATCTCTCCATGAGAGCAGGCCATAATGCCAATTGTGCTCAAGTTTTACTTACAGTCTCCTGGTATCATGGCTCCACTCAGCATGTTCTTCAACGCAGTGAGCAAGTTGCAGCATCCTTCCAGTATTCCAGAGATTTTCCAGTATTCTACTAGCCTGGTGCATAGTGCTCTCTGGCACCATGGAACAGTGCCAGTCTGGAGGCGATATCCATTGTACACTTAGCTGTACCGAGTCATTATTGGCTGCAGGAGCTTGAAACTGCAATATAGTTTCCATCAACTTCAGGAGCAGAACCAGAGACTGATATAGCACATATTTTTAATTGAGGGGTCAGTGACCAGCCTAGCCAATAACTCACATGGAGAGGCCACCTGTAATGTATACAAGGCCTGGTTCGAATGCACAAGAGTTTGACAATGTTAAAGTTTATTCCTTGTTTTATATATATTTTAAACAACTTAACGCAATACATATATCAAATGACTATTTACTTACACAATTTTACTATGAAGATAATAGTAGCTACTTTACTTTAGTAATAGAGGAAAAATACTTTTCATTGTTAGAATGAAAACAGAATATTTCCAATAGAATCAAGACAACTTTTTATTACCATTTACTTAAATGTGTATTTTGCAGTGGCCTTCAGACAGGTTTATTATCATGAAGTTATTTCTGCTACCAATACCAATCTAAGTTTCTTTAGTTAACAATGACTTCTACATCTAGAATTATTTAAACATTTTCAGTTTGGAAGATGTTTTACAAACTCTTTATAATTGACTATAACCGCATTGACTAGACACCTCATGTTTAAATAAACTTACTAAATTACAATTACCAATGAAAGAAATTTACTCTCTATTTAAGAGAGCATATCTACAATCTTTTCCCTTTAGCCTAATTTCACCAATGTGAACTTACAATTTTCACTTACAATTTTCATTACTGTAAAGATTTTGTACATATGTTAATTTAGTTTATAAATTAACTATGGGAGATTACACTCAAGTTAAATAAAATTGAAACCATAATAGTTTATGCAAGGAATGTTCTCTTTTTCCCTTACAGGAAGCTAAAAACTTCTTTTCTTTAAGTTATGAAAATTATTAATTTAAAAGCATAACTGACTACCAGGTTTTAAAACACATGCATACTGACTTCCAGGTTTCAAAACACATTACACAATTACTTAATTTTTTAAAATCATAACCCAGGAAAGATCTCTCCATAGTTTTTATGGACTTTCCTTTACTTACTGAAATTTGTTAATAGAGCCACTAATTACCTTATTTTGTTGGAAAGAAATCTTCTGGAAGAAAATAAGGCTCACCAGATTGTGGAGAAGAAAATACTTTATTCTCAATCTTGCAAGAAGGGGCGCAGAGCCAGATATGGCTGGTGCCCCGAACAAAGAAAAATGACACAATTTATACCCTTAAGCCTAGCATGCAAGCTCTTCCTGTTTTTCCATAGATTGGATACTTCAGAAGTTACAGCTTATCTGAGATTTAACTTTCCCACGCAAAAGTTTGATTTAACTGCTTCTTCTATCACATTCCAACCATTTTAGTTTTTACCTGCTCCCCCCCTTTGTCAAATAAGGAATAGAATTTAGTGCTGAAATGGCACCGACTTAGTTAGCTCCTTCTTGGGCATCCTTCCACTGCCCATAGGACTGGCCTAAACTGGTCTCCTCCACTGCTGTCCAACCCGGGAGTGGGAGACTGAGGCAGCAGGCCGCCAGGTTACATCAACATTTTTCTTCTGTGAAAATTAACCTAATCTTTGTTTTGTTTTTTTTTTTCCAATTTATGGCTGACAAAGGTTTAAACTGGGAAATTACCAGGCAAACTGATTCTTAATTCCCTAGCCTAGTAGATAGGTTTAATCTGCCACACCTAGTCTTGCCTTAAAAGCTCTTGCAAAGAGGAGGCCCTTTCCCAATTGTTTCCATAATCAGATTTCTATGACTTTTTCATCCTGCTTAGTTCAATTTGGGCTTTAAGAATATTTATAAATATAACTGCATATTTTTTAACAATTTGAGCAAATAGGCAGACATGAATAGTTTGACACAACAACATGACTTTAGTTACTTTAAACTTTTCAGAGACTTTTGAAACTCTTCTTAATTTGCACTATGACCATGCAGTTTACCACAAGAATTTTCTTTCTTACTTAATGGATTGTAATAACCAAAATGTTCTCAATGCCTTAGCACCATTTTGTTTTAGAACTTTATATTTTACCTTGAAATTAGCAGAATTTTGGATAAGCAACAAGATTAGTTTTATATATATATTTACTGAGGCTATTTGAAGCCTCAGGGAGACAGACTGCTTTCTCTCATGAATTGCCACTCTTAGGAACACTGACCGTCAAGGCAGGAGACTTCTCCCCCTCCACCCCCCTTTTGGTTTTGGAGATAATAAAACTCCAGTGGTCATTTAACCTTATTCTATCAGGCAGCAATTTATTTAGTTTACACTTGAATTCATGAGAGAAAGGGTTACTAATACCAGAAGAGGAGACAGTGATGTCCCAGCTCTTCTCAATTATGAAATAACCACAGGCAAAGGCAAAGGGCGAGGTTAGGCCTGAAGCAACCATAAACAAAGGAAAGGTTAGTGTAGAATTTACACTTAAATAATAGTTTCAGGCTAAATTCACCCAGCTATAATCTCAGTTATTGTCTTTCCACTGTTTTACAATATAAATGCATTTATAAATGATTTTAACTCTTAGTTACAGTTTTTATTAATTTTTTTTAAAACCTATTAATTTTATAACACCTTTAAATACCTTTCATTCAACTTATAACATATTAAATGAACTTAACCATTACTTTAATTTTTCCTTTAAAGTGAAAGAATAAATCTCTTGCAGTTAGTTTGAAATAAAAGGCTACTTTTCAGGATTTGATTTCTAGAACATAAAATGTTCTTTTAAAAGAGGTAAGACTCTTCTTCAAACATTGAGGATATGATGAGGTTAAAGCACAAGAAGCTATTGATAAATGATTTTCTTTATATATTGATCTTACTCAATTTAATCATAAAAATTTCCCTTCCACAAACCTTCTACACTTTCAGTATTCATTCAGGCTCTGTCCCACACTCTACTCTTTCCAATAATCAATCATTTTATCTTAGGACAAAATCATCTTCTGTTTCCTTAACAATAAAAACACATTCCATATATCCCACATACTGAGTTACCAGGCAAACTTCTTACAACATATAATTGCCATTAATACTAAACAAGTTTGTTAAAATAATGAACTTTTCTTCACTTTAAATACTTAGTAGCATGTAATACCAGAAACAGTTTTTTTGGAAGTAAGTTGGCAGGGGAGATTGGCTGCCGAATAAGTTTGTTATAAAATTGCCTTTTATTATTATTATTATCAATTCAGTTTTGTTAAATAATGACTTTCTGCAATTAGCCACTTAAATACCTTAAACAATGCTTTGTAAAACTTTTATATTTATACCCTTAACACAAATTTTACCTTCACAGAACATTCTCTTACTTAAGGTTACTACAATACCTTCTAAGAACCTGAGCAGAATGCAAACGTATTTTGGCTTTGACACCCTAAGGAGGGAACTTTACTGCATTTATTCTGATTCTGCTTTTCACCTCCTTCACTTCCCCCCCTTCCAGGCAGTCGGGTGCACAACAAACAGGAATGCGGCTTATGAATAGAAGGGTGGACTCACTGGAAAGGGGCAAGCCGCTCCCCCCTTTCCAGCTTTCAGCCAAAATGGGCAGACAGAACCTACTCAAATTTGGCAACTCTCCCAGGGACCCAGCCACCCTGACTGGGACATCCCCAACAAACTTGGGTGCTTGGCGCGGACACAGATGGCCTCCAAGCCCCGGCAAAGGGCCAGACCAGAGACAAGACACCAGAACATGCACAAACATCTAGACTCCTCAGCTTTTGCCCCAGAATCATTTCACCCCCTTGCCAATGGCAAGGGAGGGCTCCAGCTCAGCTGTAATTCTACTTCATGTAAGGACACAACTCCAACACTAACATTGAGCTGACACAGACAGAAGCACAAAGGTCACTAATCTGACTCACAAGTTTATATATTTATTTTCACCACGGCTGCCCCCACAGCCATCACAAACCTCAGAACACTTAACATTTGGTATAAAGCAAATTCATTCACAAATTAGCACCATAACAAAAGATTTCAGCTAGACTTTTCCACTGTTTAAACTTTACACCCAGACCAAGCTCCACCAGAAAAGCCGATCCATTTTCCTGTAACCAAGTTTTGTTTTCCTTAATCTAGACCAATTTCCAGGATATTAGGACTCGAACCTATAAATACCCTTCCTATTAAAATCGAGACTCCACTCCTTTAGTGGATATAAGACCAGTACCAGATTCTAACATGCAGTTAGACAAACCCAAAACACCAGGGCTTTTCCCCGGTTTTCCTCCTTTTCCCAAGCCTAGAGAGAACGGCTTCCCCCCAGCCTTCTGGGGCTACTAGGGTTCTCTTGGGAGGTGATCAGCCTCCCCTTCCTAGCAATTAAAGCTAGGGCCTTCCAGACTCTGCTCACCCGGGGAGTCTTACCTTCTTCCATGTTCGGAGCTCTTTTTCGTTCCCAGAATCTTTCTCTTCAGACCTTCCATTGCCCCTTGATTTTGTCGGGAAGATTCTGGTGGAGCCCACATCTTTTCTGGATTAAATTTAATCCAGGGGCGCCCAGATTTGGGGTTCACCCGAGTCCTCCCGGCTTCCTCGGGGATTTGGAAGGGGCAGCAAAATGCTACCGTCTCTGGCCTTCATTTATTGTCCCTTCGTGGTCGCCATTAATGTTGTGGAATTTAAGAGAAGTTCAATTATTTGAGTATAGAGAGGCCAGGACTCAGGAATGATTTTGAGAAGGAAAAATGGTTTATTGACGGCCGGCCGGACTCGGGAGCTTTCTGTTTGAATCCCCGAGCCCGGAACAAGATTTTCAAACGTCTTTTATACAGAGAGGAAAGGCCAAATCGTCCCTTTGTTTCAGTTCTCAATAGGCTTCAATTAGCATATATCTCTTCCACATCTTAGGTAAGCTTTTAGCAAGGACTCCAGACATTTTAGATAAGCCTTGGTTTTTGCATTTCCCCTAAATACTTAAAGTTTATAGCCCTTGCTTTGTTAAACATTTCCTGGGACTGGAGCCTGCTGGTCCCTAAGAGCAGGAC
Organism: Dasypus novemcinctus; assembly: GCF_030445035.2. Lineage (NCBI taxonomy): Eukaryota > Metazoa > Chordata > Mammalia > Cingulata > Dasypodidae > Dasypus > Dasypus novemcinctus. The sequence continues at coordinate 51,862,702 of NC_080704.1, forward strand.
TGCAGCCTCTTACCGTTTCACACCCACAAGTCAAACAACTTAGTTATCTCTGAAGAGACAAAGAGCCTTCCACCCATAGCCCACATCAGTTAGAAAAGAATACATGAAGAAAATGATGATTTTGGAAACACGCAAGTGCACAGAATGGCTGACTCAAGAGCAACATTACGGAAGATATGAATTTCAATTTGGGAAGGAGAAAATAACTAGCAACAATAGTAAGGTAAAATGGTCAAAACACAAGTAGTTTCTTTTCAACTATATGTTGCTTCCAGACATGTTTCTCTGCAACTTGTTGAGCAACATTCTAAGATGCTGGACTTCTGCAACAGATGGTACTAGTGGTTTTACTTCTCTCTTTTTTTTTTTTCCACTTTACAGTTTTATTATAAACCAAGAAGTTTGGACTTGCAAAGAGGTATTACTGCAATTATGCGTTTTTCATACTTGAAATGTATTTGTATGATTAAAAGTTATTACTTTAAACGAAATGCAACTTGGGGGGATTTGTTTATAAAATTCAGGTAATTAATAAAAGAATTTACTGAAATTTGCTAAAAATTCATTTTGTGTATATATATTGCATTTTAAAATAATTTTACAGTTCAGTTTTATGATGGAGCCTCTTACAGAAACATTAACAAAATGCAGGAATCTGCCACATTTCTCTTTTTTAGTATAACTCAACACCTTAAATGTGCTTTTATTTTTCTAAGCTCTTCTTGATCCTTCACTGATAGTCTTTAAATCATGCTATTAACTTTCCTTACTTAAACATGATCCAGTTAATGCTTCCTTTCCTTTTACCTTCCTAATTTGTCTATTCTTTTTTTTTAAAGTTTAATAAACAAAGGAAGATGTTATACTTTATATTACCAGATTCACTCCAAAAAAAGATAGAAGTTTCAAGCAACTTTTCTTTTTACATTACTTTTTACGTTTTTTTTTTTGGTGAGAACCTGTTTTCTTGTTTTGTCCAAAATGGTTCTGAATAGAATATAACGTACCAATGTTACACTTTTGTTTTTTTCCCAAGTGAAACCCCAAAAAGAAAAGTGCCTTGCATCATTTAAATAATAAAAAGATAAATCCTCAAGACCTCCAAATTACTAATAGAACAGTGAAAAATAAGACTGATAATTTTCTATAATTTTGTTGTTTAAAGAAATACTAAGGTTTGAAGAGACCTCAGTGAAATTATTTGGAACACGGAATGTTTACTTCTGTTCATTATACATTGTCTTAATGATTCTGTGAGATTGTCCTGACCCAAAGAGAAGCTTTTCTCTGAAGATGCATTTACTGGGTAAAGTGATTTATAGGAGTCATTATTGAAGTTCTTTAAATTGAATTAATCCAAATTCCCCCATTATTTGCATTAGCAAAGTCACTTTAAGGATCCTTGGTTCTCTGTATTTTTTATTTATGTGTACAAAAATTGTTCTAAGGAAAGCATTTGTTATTTTAATTATGTGAAGTGTGTGAGGGAGGAGAAAAGCGTTCTTAACTTTTTATAGTTGATGACTTTAGGGTAGCACAAGCAAAATTCCTTTGTATTTCACTTTTTTTCAGTCCTCTCTTGAGGTACTTTACTGATGGGAATGGAATGATTTCTATACATTCCCTTGGTGCAAGAGGTACTATGCAAAGTAACCTATTAGAGCAAGTTACTTGCTTTGCTTTCCTATGATGTAACAACACAGGAAAAGCTATTTTATCCAACATAGTAAGGGAGTGGAAATAGATTAAAATGCTTTGTTAAGAGTTAATTCCTGTTGACCCAGGTGATATTCCTCTTCTGATTTCCTTTCCCTTCCCCCACCCTACTATCTGAAAACAGCATAGTGTTAATCCTATTGTGGTCAAGCATTCTGATGTGTGATTAGGTTATTTGGTGTAGAGGTCTAATGGAGTTAAGATTTGCATTGGGTGTTCAGAAATTCCAGAGCAAAATGCCAGATAGCACAGCTTACCTGTATATAGATCATTTACTGGCTAGGTCAACAAAGATCTCTTGCAATTCAATAGTCTGTGATGTTTCATTCTGCAAAGAATCTCATAATTATGAATTTAAGTTTTAAAAATTAGGCAATAAGATTTCCTTATTAGCTTCTTAAATACATACATCCCCTCTAGAAGTCTGGCCAAAAATACAGATTTGGTTATTGATATTAATTTATAACTGGTACTTTCCCACTTTTCCTAGCCACTAAAGTTTTTATGCTGTCACTGAAGTGTCTGCTCAGCACTACATATTAAAGACAGTCTCTCACAGACACTAGAAAAAGGACTGCTATCCTCTTGGGTACAATATTAGTGTGAACAAAACATGGAGTTCATTTTTTCTTTCATAAGAACATTGTAAGTTTGTGTATTCTTGAATCCACTTCCACCTAATATTCAACTAGTTCCTCTGGTAGCTTATCCTATTCTTACTTTGGTTCAGTATCTGTGATTCCTCTATTTTCACTGATGTTTTGTGATAGTTAACAAAGATAAAAATTTAACCAATCATGATTTACTTCCTAGAGTATTTGAATAATGTATATATGACATAGTACCCACTTTTAAAATTAAATAAGTAATCTGGGGACAGAACTTAAAATGAAATTGTTTCAAAACATAGGAAAACTGCATTATTAATGTCTATTTTTGAAACTACAAAATAACTCATTTAAAATATTCAAATTGGAATGGCAGTATATTTACCTTTTAATTTCAGTCAATTTGTTTGTGGTAATTTCTTATTCATGAGATGTTTAAACAGCAGTTACCTTTGTTTATTGGTATCTACTCTGGTGGAAATGTTAAGCAGTGATAGCTTTTGCTATACCAACTCTCAACCACTTAACTTTTTGAACTGAGTATTAGTTGGAGGGGGTGGGTGTTTGTACTTCATCTGAGTTTAGAAGTAATGTCAAAAAAGGTTAAGCATGTCTTTTTTTAAGAAAATACAAGGTTTTTAATTGTCTTATTACCATGGTAATTCAAGTGAATTAGAAGTATTTAACTGCAGTCTTGAATTATAAAGTTGGGACGTACATATCAGGATTTCAACTTGATATAAAGTAAATGAATCCTGGTGAATTTCTTTAATAACTGGTTTAACCCATAATTCCATAACAAACTTAGCTTCATTTCAATATTTACTTTATATTTGTACATTCAATAGTGCTCCAATTAGGAAATGATAGGACATATTTGAGAATTACAATGAGATTTTTTTTTTAGTGATTAGAAAAAGGAAGTTTGTAAGGTCTCTGAATGCTGGATCTTTTTTGGTTGTACCCAACAATGGTGGCCAAAAAAAAAAAAAGGGAAGAATAAAAAGAAAAGAAAACCCAATCAAAATATTCAGTTTTATATATTAGCTATTAGCTTCCTCTGTGAGTTGTCATACCTCACAGTTCAAAGTATATTCTATAGATCAATAACATTATTCTGACATGTAATTGCAATTTACTATGCAACAAAAATGATTCAATAAGAAAAATAACTTACAGTGCCTATATTCCTTTGTACAGGCAGTTGCTTAATTTATTAAAAAACATTTGTACTTGAATAAAATGCTTATGTTTGTATAGGAATGTCACAGTGCAAGATGCTGCTAGTCCAGGCACAAAATATTAAAGTTATTTTGTGATGATTAGTGATTGTCTTAAACTATTGTGCCATTATACCTCAAAAAAAATGCCTACATTAAAAAAAGAAGAAAGATTTCAAACCAATAACCCTAATCTTCCACCTTAAGATACCAGAAAAAGAAGAACAGATTAAAGCAAAGGAAGCAGAAGAAAAGAAATGAAAAAGATTAGAATGTAAATAAATAGAATAGAAAAAAAAAGAGAAAATCAATGAAACCAAAAATTGACTATTTTAAAAGATCAACAAAAATAGCAAATCTTTAACTACTTGAGAAAGAAAAATAAGAGAAGAATGATTAAAATCAGGAATGAAAGAAGGGGCATCACTGTCAACCTTATAGAAATAAAATGGATTATAAGGGAATATTATGAACACTTCAATGACAATGAATTAGATAATTTAGGCAAATTGGACAAAGTTCCACTAAGACACAAATTACCAAAACTAACTCAAGAAAAATTGAAAATCTGAATAGTTCTATAAGTAAAGAGATTGAATTAGTAGTTTATAAATTTCTCCAAAGAAAAGTCCTGGCTCATAGTGATTTTAGTAGTGGATTGAGATTGTGATTAATAGTATAAATGTAAGAATGTTCTTCTTTTACAAAGTGTTAAGAATATGGCGGGAAACGGACTTGGCCCAGTGGTTAGGGCGTCCGTCTACCACATGGGAGGTCCACGGTTCAAACCCTGGGCCTCCTGGACCCATGTGGAGCTGGCCCATGTGCAGTGCTGATGCGCACAAGGAGTGCCGTGCCACGCAGGGATGTCCCCGCGCAGGGGAGCTCCACATACCAGGAGTGCGCCCCATAAGGAGAGCCGCCCAGCATGAAAGAAAGTTCAGCCTGCCCAGGAATGGCACTTCACACACAGAGAGCTGACACAACAAGATGATGCAACAAAAAGGAACAGATTCCCGTGCTGCTGACACCAGAAGTGGACAAAGAACACACAGCAAATAGACACAGAAAACAGACAACTGGGGCAGGGGGGGAGAAGGGGAGAGAAATAAATTAATAAATAAATCTAAAAAAAAAAACTGGGAACAAAACCACAATGAGTTATCATTTCCCACCTATTAGAATTGCCACTAGTTTTGGGGAGGATGTGGAGAGATAGGATATCTTATTCACTGCCAGTGGGAATGTAGAATGGTGCAGCTGCTGTGGAAGGCAATTTTGTGGTTCCTCAGGAAGCTAAATATAGATTTGCTGTATGATCTGGTAATCCCACTACTAGGTATATACTCAGAAGAACAAATGTTTTCACACTAATGTTCATAGCAACATTATTCACAATTACCAAAAGATGGAAGCAGCCAAAGTGTCTATTAACCAATGAATGGATAAATAAAATGTGGTATATACATACAATGGGATATTCTTGAGCTGTAAGAAGAAATGAAGTCCTGATCCATGTGACAACATGGATGAACCTTGAGGGCAATGTTGAGTGAAACAAGCCAGATACAAAAGGACAAATATTGTATGGTGTCACTGTTATGAACTATTATAACGAGCAAACTCTTGAGGTTAAAATCTAGAGTATAGGTTACCAGAAGATAGACTGAGGGTAGAAAATGCTTAATGTGTGCAGAATTTTTCATAAGGTTAATTGCAAATATTTGGAATGGATAGAGATGATAGTAGTACATTATTGTGAGTGTAATCAACAGCCCTGATTTATGGGTGTGATTGTGGTTGAAAGTGGGAAGTTTAGGGTCATATATGTCAATAAAAGGAAAGCTAGAGAATAAACTTAGGACTGTATAACATAGGGAACCCTGTTGTAGATGATGACTAGTGAATAATACAAATATAAGAATGTTCTTCCATAAACTAGAACTAGCATATGTCACTATTACAAAGTGTTAAAAAAAAAAATAGGTTTGTATAAGGGAAAAATACAACTAATGCAAACTATGGACTATTGTTAAGAGTAATAGTGTCATATTTTTTTCATCAGTTGTAACAAAGATACTATACTAATGCTAAGGCTCAATAATAGGAGGGTGTAGGGGGTATTGGATTTTTCTTTTTGGAGTAATGAAAATGTTCCAAAATTGACTGCAGTGATGAATGCACAGCTTGGATGGATTGGTGCGTGTGAATAAAATTGTTTGTGTGTTTTTTTAAGTAATTTGTTTATTTTCTTTAAAACTTCTTTGATTTTAAAATCTTTCTTCTAAGGGTCTTTTTCAGCAGCTTTCTTTCTAGAGTTCAGGAAAAGATGAGATATAGAAAGAAGAAACTTAAAGAATGGCTCCTTTGATGCTGCTAAAGTCTCTGACTCCACTGATAGCCCAGGTATAGCAGCAGTACAAAAGGTGAAGTTTCAGTTTCAGGAATGTTCGTTCAAAGGCCTTGAAGAATTGTGTCAATATTGTTTTGAAAAAAAGTACTCAAAAATAGGAAAGGAAGAAAAACTATACTTAGGTGAGCCAGCCAAGAGTCAAACCTAGAATCGTCTAACCCATAGTCAGACGGGTTTTCCATTGCACCACTGGCCCAAATCTTATAAGGGACTTTTTCAGTAAGAGTATTTCATTGCCATAAACAGTTGAAGCTGAACAAGAAGTTTGATTCTTTACTCAGATGGGAATTAGAACCAAAACACCATGCTGATTTTTGGGAACACATGATTTTTTTAGCATAATTGGCTTGCATAATATGCATCCACGTAAAATGTCTATTTTGTTTTCAATATACAATGTCCTTCCTTCAAAGCAATATTCATTTATGTTTATGTTTTATCTCTTTTGCATCTACTTTTGTATGGTTTATTAATTTTTTCAGTCTATTCATCTGCCTATACCTGAATTTCATTTTTTAATATACTTTCATTGGGCACTAATGTGTGTGGATTAGTTACAAGCAATCAATATTATTTTAACAAAAAATAAAGTAATTTGAAATACAATTCTGGAGGTATTAATCTTCCTGTCTAAAAATGAAAAAAATAAAAGGGCCAACCTATGGAAACTTTGAATGTCATGGATTTGAGTTTATAGAGATAGTCTCCTTATAATTTTCTATTAAACTGTGTTTTATACATACAACTAGGGGATGAGGGCCTAAATCAGGTCAATACCAGTAGAGACAGAATTTTCATCAGCTGAGAGAAGGCCAAGAGAGGCTGTTAGGGATTTGAGAAGACAGAAGGCCAGTATGAAATAATCAAATGGGGGGTGGAAATTCAAATTGATTAAACAAATGTAGTGGCACTGCAAGAAAGTGCTGAAGGACCAACTACCTGCAGTTAGTGGTCATATATTTAAAGTGGAACCAGTGGTCACAGTTGTGTATTTTTCCAGCCACACTCAGCTATAATAGAGCAGGCATGGAGTAGATGGAGGGTTAAGTTTACCCAGGGTTGGTTTTCTGTCCCTCAGTACTACAAAGGAAGAAAGATTTAAGGGAGTTGTTGGGGTTTGCTGTGGAGTGGTTACAGTGAAGGACCATGATCCAAGAGTTCAAGTTTTTGATGCACGAGGAAGAGTGACTGGAAGGTTTCATTTCTTTTTGAAGGCAGAGGAGGAGTCAGAAATTCTCTGTAGGCAGCAAGGTAGGGCAAGGAGGACAACTACCCCACCTTTAAACCGAATGGTGAGATGAGTGTAGGAGAGAAAGCGACCACGTACCTTCCACTGAAGGGCTGCAGGGCAAGTGGTGTCCTGCAAGAAGAGCAGCAAAGTGAAATGAACATTCAGAGAAGAGGTTACAAATATAAGATTTTGCTGATGACTGACCATGAGTCCCACTGTGCACAGTTCAGGGTTGGTGGAGAGCAGGAGACTAAGTAACAGTAGGGGATATATGGAGGTGCTTGTGAACAAGGGTCTTCTGGAGGTAATAAGGTACACAGGAATGAGATTCATCCTGCTGATCTCTGAGAAGAAGGTGGATCATCAAAAGTAGTTACAGGCTCCTCCTTGGGACTGGTCCAGGTAATAAGGGCTTGAATTAGGTTAGTGGTGGTGGAATTAGAAAGGCAGAGTTGGATGACCAAGGCATTACAATAGTAGACATTACATTACATTATCATGACAGTGAAACAGAGAAAAATTGAATGTGGCTCTGGTCTTTCTAATTTGAGTGACTAAAGTCATGGGGTATATTATGACTTAAAGTAAAAATTCAGTAGATATAGCAGGTCTGGAAGGGATAATAATTAGTTCAGTGAAATGAAGAATTGTTACCATAGGATGAAATGAAATCAAGAACGTAGGGATGGTTGCAAACAATAAAAGTGTTTTGATTAAGATTTTCTATGAAATTTTCTTTCTTTCTGAAATAACTTTTAAGCATCAGTCTTTCCTAGAAGAACTACAGAAGTAGGTATTGAAATATCACACTGCAATCTTGAAAGTGAGCATGTTTGGTTTTATTCCAGTATGTTTCCTTTGTGTGTTTCAAGGCATAGGCATGTGACATTCCAATTAAAAATATTTCCAGGCAAAAGCAAATTAAAACCATGATGTAATACCTCTACTAGCTCTTCAGAAGGAATAAAATGAGAAAGACAGATAATACCAAGTGGATGTAGAGGGTCTGAGTCTCCTAAACACTACTGGTGAGAGTATAAATTTGTGCAATCACTTTAGATAATCATCTGGCAGTATTTACCAAAAATGAACATACACATAACAGCAACTCCACTCCTAGGTATAATACCCATACATATGTTCACAGCAGCATTTTTTAAAAATTTATTCAAGTATATCACTCATACATAAACATACATAAACAATAAGTGTACAGTAGCAGTTGTGAACTTACAAAACAAATGTGCATAACATCACACAGAGCTCTCATAACTCATCCTACCACCAAGACCTTACATTGTTGTGAAACATTTTTAACTAATGATTAAAGAGCAACCTCAAAATATTACTACTAACCAAACTATTTCCCCCAACCCTTATTATTATTATTATTGTAACATTTTTACTTGAACATAAGTAAACAATAATTGTATAGTAAAAGTTGCAAACTTACAAAGCAAACATGCATAACATCATACAGGGGCTCCATACATAACCCCCACCAACACCTTGCATCGTTGAGAGACATTTGTTACAAATTATAAAAGAATATTGTCAAGATCTTACTATTAACTATAGTCCTTATCTTACATTTGAGGTATTTTTCCCCCAACCCACCCATATTTTTTTAAACATTTATTTTATTTATTTCTCTCCCCTTCCCCCACCCCACCCCCACCCCCACACCCGTTGTCTGCTCATTTTAATGGTGGCAAGGGTGGGGTGGGCCTCCATCTATCTCTGTCTTCATTCCAGCCCATCTAGCATTTTTCACATTGCCTTCACCCAACCCCCAGGGGCCCCAATACTAAATCAAGTTGTATGATGACCTTCCCAGTGTCTTGTCATTTGGTGTCCAGTGAGTGACTTGAGTTGATTCCAGGTCCCAAAGAAATGTCTGTGTCTTCCCACTTTCCTAGGCCTATTGTTTTTTAAAAGCCATAAACCTTAAAAGTTATTGGCATTCAAATTTTTTGATCCCCTCAGCTTCCAGGCCCAGAATTTGAGGCTTTATGCCACCATCACCTTGTATTTCTGTTTGGTTTGTATCCAAGTATTTGGGTTTTTTATTGGTGAATGTAAAATAAGTTTTATTGTGGTAAAACATATATAACAGAGAAGCAGCTGTGGCTCAATCAGTTGGGCTCCCGTCTACTATATGGGAGGCCCTGAGTTCACATCCAGGGCCTCCTTGTGAAGGCAGGCTCACCCGCAAGTGCCGCAGAGAGCAGACTCAGTGAGGTGCTGCAACAAAAAGGGAGACAAGCAAAAACACAGAAGAGCATGCAGCGAATGGATACAGAGAGCAGACAACAAGCAAGCCATGGGGGTGTGGGGATTAAATAAAAAAATAAATACAGACACAGAAGAATGGACACAGAGAGCAGACAACAAGCAAAAACCCGCAAGGGCGGGTGGGGAATATATATAACATAAAATTTCCCCTTTCAACCACTTTCAAGTGTACAATTCCAGGATATTAACTTCATTCACAATGTTGGCAACCATCCATTACCAAAACCTTTTCATCACCCCAAACAGAAGCTCTATATCCGTTAAGCATTAATCTCCCATTCCATGCCCCACCCCCACCCCCACCACCCCTAGTTAATCTGTGCTTTCTGTCTCTATGAATTTGCATATTTAGTTGTTTCATATAAATGAAATCATACAATATTTGACCTTTTCAATCTGGCTTATTTCACTCAGCCTGTAGTCTTCAAAGTTGATCCACGTTGTAGCATGAATCAGAACGTCATTCCTTTTTCAGCTGAAAAATATTCCACTGTATGGATGTATCACATTTTATTCATCCTAGGAGTGGGATTGCTTCAAGTAGTTATTTATCTTTTCTTTATATCCGGCTATATGTTTTTTTTTCTTTTTATATTATATTTATCTTTGTTACAAACTTGGAAAAGAGAGGGTATATCAGGTCTTATCTTATCCAATTCTATGACTTTTCATGAGTTGCTCCTTTGTCTACAACAACCTTCCCCACAGTTCTACCTCAAAAATATCAAAACTGGGAGCAGATGTGGATCAAGCAGTTGGGTGCCCGCCTCTCACATGGGCAGTCCCAGTTTCTGTTCCCAGTGCCTCCTAAAGAAGACAAGTTGATGCAATGAGCTGAGGCAATGAACGGACCCAACAAGCAGGCACAAGGAGCAGGGAGCGGATGTGGCTCAAGTGATTGGGCACCAACCTCCCCCGTGGGAGGTCCTGGATTCAGCTCCCAGTGCCTCCTAAAGAAGATGAGCAGGCAACAAGTGGATACAATGAGCAGAGATAACAAGCATAGACAACAAGCAGACAATGATCAGCACAGCAAGCAGACAACCAGCAGACAGACAAGGGAGCCATCTAGGTGCAGGGATGGGGGGGAGGAGGGAATATCAAAACTTACCTCCTTTCTATATCCTCTCCTTACTTCCTGATAGATATAATTATGCCCTTCTCTAAATTACTTCTGCATCATGGACATTTTTCTACTCTGCCTTTCACTATACTGTGATTATTTGCCTATATATCAGCTGCCTCTGCACTTGAGGGCATGAACTGTGTATCTTTGTATCCTCCAGATCCTAGCAGATTGTTTAGCACATACTAGGTGTTCAATAAAAGTTTATTTTATTAAACTAAATGGAATGGAGCAAAGGCCCTAAACAAATTTAAGAGGACCATGTTTTTAAACACTTAGATCCAGCCTCATAAAGCTATGTATTGGTTTACTGCTGTCTGAATACAAACTTAAGTTAGAATGGAAATGGAGAAGAGAGGACAGATTCAGGAAATACTTCATAAATAGAGTTCATGGGATTTGGTGATGTATGAGATGTGGTGAAGGATAGAAGTTAAAGGAAGAAGAAACACTAGAATTAATTACAAGGTTTCTTGGGTGAGTGGGCATCTGATGATGGTGTTATGTAACAAAATGAGCATCAAGGGAAAGCAGATTTGTGGAAAACATAATGAATATAGTTTAAGATACAATGAGTTTGACAAACTTTTTATACTTCACAACTATGCCTAAGATTGGCATAAGGATGTCATACTTATAATACATTTGTGAAAATTTTCAGATCACAAAATTTCATCTGGAATGTATATGGTATAATATTTTGATAAAGTTATTGGAAATTATCCACAACAATTTAGGAAATGTAATAAATAAAAACATCTTGTGTAAAATTGTCATTCTCCCAGAGTTTGCATAATTTCTCTTGATGAGGCATATAACTGTTGAAGCATTTGCTTAATTGATAATTTGTGCATAATTTTCTAAACTTTGGAACATAATTATCGTCATTTATGTCTGAGTTAACACTGAAATGAAACACTTTGGTGAAATGTTTTAGACACTAACAAAGTTTTAAAGACAGCAAATAAGGAAGAAAAAAGAGAAAAATTTTGATTAACAAAAGAACAGCAGGCTTCTGTCAAGCTCCATACAATGTAGCATGTCCCAGGGTAAAATAAATTTGGACATAATCAGGGCATTAATCTAAAGCAAAACAGAGAGATTTTAGTGAGTTTAAACCAAGATCAGAAGACTATGATTTTAATTCCAAATTTTCCTTTACTTACTTAAATGTGGACAAGTCACTTAAAATTTCTACATCTCTACACCTTTACAAATAAAGATTTCATTCTTTATCTTTCAAATGAAATTATCACTGAGTTCCTTCCAATTCTGCCAGTCTGTTATTCAATTATCTAGTTTACTTGTATATTAGTTTACTAGGGCCACAAATTGGGTGGCTTAAAACAGTGGAAATTTACTGTCTCACAGTTCTGAAGGCTAAAGGTCCAAAATCAAGTGTCAATAGGGCCATACTTCCCTCTGAAGTTCTAAGGAAGGATATGTTCCATGTGTCTCTTCTAGCTTCTGGTACCTTCTGGCAATCCTGGGCATTCCTTGGCATGTAGCTTCCTAACTCCAATTGCTCTCTCTTTCTTCAAGTGGCACTTTTCCTCTCTGTTGTGTATCTGTGTGTCTATGTCCAAATTTCCCTCTTCTTATAAGGACGCCAGTCATATTGGATTATGACTGACCTTAATCCAGCACAACCTCATCTTAAATAATTACATATGCAAAGACATTCTTTCCAAATGAGATCACACTCCCAAGTTCCAGGTGGACATAAATTTTGGTGGGACACAATTTAACACAATACAGTGAGTAAGTCTCATTTTTTAATTTCTAATTCATTATTACTTATCCACCTTGCTTATCTCATGGGTCTGTTGGGAGGATTAAATGAAAGAATCCATATAAAGGGATTTTGGAAATGTAAGATACAGTAATGATACAGAAATTTTTAAATCATGCTGATGAATTTATTTTGAAACTGGACACAACTCAATTGGCTACCTGCTGAACTTTACAAATGGTCAAATTGAGGCATAAAGTTGATATAATAAAAGAATATTAGGGCTGCAAGGAAACTTAGACATGACTCCAATTAAGAAACTGAAGTCCAGAGAAGGGTCACCAAATGTCATAGAGAAACAAACGTCATGGTACTATTGTGGCATAATATATCATCCCAAACATGGAGACTTAAAGCCATAATAATTGTTATATTACCCCTCATGGCTTCTGTGGACCAGAAATTTGGAAAGGACTCATCTAGGAGTTTCTAGTACACGGCCTCTTATTCAGTTGCAGTATGACTGGGGCTGGTGCTGGAGCAGCAGGGGTTGGGGTGCTGGAGAAGCTGGGCTTACCAGGTGTCTGTCTTTATGTAGTCTCAGCATCTCTCCATATTGTGTCTACATGTGGACCTGTTTGGCTTTCTTTGCATTAGACTGCTCACGTGGCTGCTCACAGCATCAAGAGAGAGTATTCCAGCCAAACATGTGGAAGCTGCAGCACCTTTCATGGCCTAGCCTTGGAAGTCTCAGTGTCACTTCTGCTATATTCTGCTTGTGAAAATCATCACAAAAGCCCACCCAATTTCAAGGGTAGGGGACATAGACCCCACCTCTTGATGGGAAGAATGCCAAGAGCATTGTTACAAGAAATGTAGGTGGGAATGTAGATTTTGGACGGCCTTCTTTGGAAAATACAATCTGCCATATCTTATTACAAGTTCCATTAATTCTGCACACCTAGCACCTATCATAACTATGGTTATCGAATTAACTGATAATTAAAATATACTTCATTTCTATTTTCTTATAGACTGATTGGTTAAATATATCATTATTTAAAAGACTTTGATTATAGCAGCAAGGGATACACCAAATCCCATGCATTTGATTTCATCGCCCCAACTTTTCCATCTTCCATAGTGGAAGTTTAAGTTACACTTAAACTTTTCAAATCAAGAAAGAATGATAGAAACATGTTATCTAGAGCTGCTCGACCCAATGAAGTAGTCACTCACTACCTATGGCTATTGTGGAACGAGTTGCTCTGTGGTACACCGTGGTAACACAGGTGCTGGTACAACAGAAACTTTCAGCAATTGACTGCTTCATTACCTACACAGCACATAAGGTCTAAAACAGCAAGGGAAGAGATCCCATTGAGGCTGGTCTTCCAGGGTGGCCAACTGCACTAGTCAGGGTAAGGGGATGGCAGCTCCACATTTCCCACTTCCTGTTGGACAGGAGAGACAAATCTGTGCAGCCCAAGGGTGGGGTATTTTTACAAGCCAGGGGGATGGGATCCTGCCACTGACAGCTCCTGCCCTAATAAGCAGATGGAACTTCTTGTTCCCAATTTCAGGTTTAAGGTATGGTCAGGCCACTCCATCAGACCTAACATCTCCCTGGGCTGCAGAATGGAAACATATTGAAACATCTGCAAATGATAAAAGAAGGAAGAGGATGTAAGCGAGGGCTGAGAGATGGCTGCTAGGTGTGTCCATGACTTCTCAGCAGGCCAGCCCACCACCTCTAGATGAGGTCTAGCCTACTCTTCCCACAACATAAGCTCATCTCACACCTCAGACATGAAGGTGGAGATGGGTTGGTTCTACCAGCAAGTGGCTCTCAACAATGTTGACAGTAAAAGTTTGCAAACACCAGCAGCTGTAGCACATCAGGAGGACTTAACCTATGATACCATTATTCCAAAATAGGTGATCAGGCCTGTCTGGATTAATGGTTGCCTCCATGCTTCCCCTAACCACCAGGATAGAGCTGGAGAGGTCCCACAGAGAATCTGTTTGTACACTTTGAAGCTAGTTGTCTTGATGTTGGATTTTAGTCACCTCCTGCTCCACCTGCTGTGGGGTATTAATCCACCTATAGCAGGAGGTGCTAGCAATAGCACACGTGCCTCTTTATTGGACTAGGAGGCGTAAAAGACAACAGGATTATCAAACCCTGCTTTGGCTAGAAAGTCTAATGATTTTTGCTGAGCTGAACCACTCATGCTGTGAACTCAGGAATGTCAGCCAAGGTGGCTGACAGATTGTGCACCATGTGTTCATTGGTTCTTACTCCCAGACAGGGCAACAATGATCTGCCAAAAGAGGGGAATCCAGAATCATGGACTCCTTTGCGCCACCCCCACCCCCCACCCCCAGCAAATCATGCTTTGCTTGAGATAATAAATTAGAAAGATGACTGGACCATTTGCCAGTCTCATTACTAGGGAATTTCTGCTTTCCAACAATATGTCCAGGTGTGTGGGGAAGAAGAGTGGACAGCCAATAGCTGTACCATTTTGTCTGTGACAAGGCATTAATGAAGGACTTCTTGATAATAGCTCACATGTGAGGCAGGGAAAATCAGCTTCTTGGGTGTCAGTCTGGACTCAGCAAAGAGGGGAGATGGAGTAAGGGGTTGGATGGCAGATCCAGCAGTCAGTGAATTTCCCTGCCACTGCAATGGCCAGGGTTGGCCAATAAAAGTGCTTTTCTTCCATGTTGCTGCTGGGCCAAATCTGAAGAAAACAGGAAGGGGAGACAGTAACTTGATCTGACACAGGAGGGTTGTGCAATTACCTCCTGTGGGAGACACTCTCCTCAGCCTATTTAAAGTAACTTACCTTTCCCTCTTAGGCCATATAGTCTGTCCCTTGCTTTGAATGCCTTCTCCATATCATTTGGCCTACTTCCACTCCTTCCTGATAGATGGGAGTTGCCAGGATTCCTCAGATGTATCCCATGACTGTTCCCAAGGGGACTGGTGGACAAACCAAGTGCAGTGGTCACCTACTAATCTCCAATATGTGGACATCAAGCCCTGCGGTTCCAGTCCACTGGATTGTCACCCCATGTGTGTTAAGTACTTCTAGATCCACTTCTGTCATCCCACTCCTCCACCTGGGGACCCTGACCTCCCACCATGTGGGAAACATGTGGAAGGTGTAATGAGGTAAAAATTGGAATGATCCCCTTGACAGTAGCTTAAAAGGAGAGTCTTAAATGGTATGTCCTTTGTCCCACTTTTGGGCCAGTCCTCATCTTGATGGGCATAATTGTGGACACACAATGAAGCCTGGGTTCCTTCCCTGCCATTGTCCCTTCCCTGGGCTGGAAAGCAGGATTAGGTTATGTTTCCCTTCTGGAGAACTGCTGAGTTCAGTTTTCAGAGAGCCTGAGTAAGAACAGTCTACCCAGTAGAATAGTTGTCAGGGTGTAGATGCTGAAGCTCCTTTTTCAGACAGTCATTAAAGTTTTCCACAATGCCAGATGCCTGTGGGTGGTAGGTGATGCAAAAGGCTCATGTAATTCAGTGAGTCTGGGCCCATCATTGAATGGATTGTATAGTATAATTGGTTATCTCAGAGGAAATGTCATGTAGGTACCCAGAGCTGTGGCAAAGCTATTTTTCCAAGGTATACCATGTATGTGTTTGCAAGATGAACTGGAAAAGCAACCGTAGCCTGAATAGATGTATCATGACAAAGGCATAGGACACACCTTGGGATGGCAGGAGAGGGCCAATGTAGTCTACTTGCTATGACTGAACCAGCACAGCCCCTCTGAGACTAGACCCTGAGTGCCTGTCGGCTCTGGCTTGTAGTTGACAATACTCAGGTTGGTAAACTCACATCGGGCCTCTTTTAATTAGAGAGGTACTCCATGTTCTATACCCATAATTTCAGGGTGTCAGAATTTCCATATCTAGTTCAGTGGTGGATCCACCCAGCATCAGAAGCAGCCATGGGAAATTCAGCTATTTCACCACTGTCACAAAGGTTAAGTTCATTTTCCTCATCCTCCAGACATGGCTCATATTCTGCCTCTTTCCCAAGAGAACCTCTAACCTTGTTGTGTGTGAAAAGCTGCTTGTTCCATACCTTATTGGCTAGGTGATTCCAGTGATGTTCATCCTGATACAAGTCCTTGCCATGCACATCAACATGGGTGACACTGATGGTGACTTTCTATGCTGCCAATTGTTTCCAAAGTCCCTTCTCCACACCAGGAAAACTTTGATTCTCCAATCGAGTTCTCCATGAACCTGACCAGATTGCTAACCTGTTGGCGATGGCCCATGAGTCAATAAATAGGTACACAGGAATGCTTGGGTCGGAGTGTTGCAGGGCTAAGAGGAACATTTGCAGTTCTGCCCATTGGGCACTCTTTCAAGTGCCAGAAGTAGAATAATGTGTGCCTGAGGCAAGGAAAACAGTGGTTACTACCCAATGGAAGAGAGATGATTTCAGTTTGATGGCTCTGTCAGTGAACCAGCACTTAGCATCTGATGGGGCATCCATGAGTCAGTGTCTCCAGGATGCCTATGCAGGAACAGAAGAGCCCTCATCTGGTGTTGCAACAGGATCATTGTTTAGGGAGGCCTCTGCCACCTGCCCATGCAAGCATGTCACTCCATACGGTCCTGAGTCAGCACCATTCTGAATGTACCAATTCCTTTTGATGATGCTCTGTTGTTGGGTACTGACTACATGAATGTTCTGATTACCCAGCACCCAGGACAAGATGTGGATTTCTGGCCTCAGGAGGGCCTGGGAGCTCTTGGCCCAATAGCATGCCAGAAGTTGCCTCTTGAACGGGGATTAAAGCTGGACTGTGTCTGGGAATTACTTGGTTTATAAATCCAGGGTTCTTGTCTATTATATGATTTCACTGATTTGAATAATTAGAGTCAGCAAACACAACAGAGTCAGAATCTAGAATGTAGGCTACCAGGGAATGGGGTGGGGATAGGAAAAGGGAAGTTAAGACAAAATGCACAGGCTTTCTATTTAGAATGATGGGAGTAGTTTGTTAATGGATGGTGGTAATGGTAGCACAACATTGTGAATGCAATTAACAGCACTGAAATATATATCTGAATGTGATTAAAATGGGGAAAAGAAGGGTTCTAGAGACATCTAGGCATTATAGGCAAGACAGACAACCCCAGGAAATCAGCACCCCCTCAGTGGGCCTTATCTTGAAATATATGATAATATATCTCCCCAGTGTATCAGAGTTTGATTCATTTATAATTTTCCTACATATAACTCTTATGTCCCTTTTATTTGAACCTATAATTTGCACTAAACCCCTTAAATATATGCCCCAAAGACTTAAATCTTCTGATTGTTTATATGCAGGTTGAGCCCTGAATCTCAGCAGATTCTCAACCAACACCTACTCTCCAGTTCATTGGACTCACTCAGGACAACTAACAAAGGATGATGATGGACAATGCCCATCCCAAAAAACAGAGAGTATCTACAACTGCAAGCAAGACAATTCCATCCCTCTGCCCCATAGGCTCTAAGCCACTCTCAATCAGAAGTAGAGGGGGCACCACTATCCTAAAATTCTCAAGATTGAGGAATGAAAAAACATAAGGGAGTGAATGCAAGTATAGACTACAGTAGACTTAATGTTATTTTAGTAATGGAAGAACTTGTAACATTGATATAAAGACAGTGGTCACCAGAGGTTCTGAGGGGAGGGAGAGAGAAGAATAGGTATAACATGGGGGCATTTTTGGAACATGGGAAGTGTTCTGCATGACATTGCAATGATGGATACAGGCCATTATACATTTTGTTAAAACCTTTAAAATTGTGCAGTGCAAAGTGTAAACCATAATGGAAACTAGACCATGGTTAGTAGCAGTGCTTCAATATGTGTTCATCGATTGTAACAAATGTACAACACTAATGAAAGATGTTGTTAATGAGGGAAAGTGTGGGAGGGGGAGGGGGTGTATATGGGAATCCCCTATATTTTCGATGTAACATTTATGTAGTCTAAAGCTTCTTTAAAAATAATTATTTTTATTTAAAAAAATAGATTAAATGGAAAAATAAAATAAAATAATAAAAAGGGAAATGTTAGATTGTATATATGGTAACAAAATAAATTTTTTTAAAAAATCAGGAAGCGGACTTGGCTCAGTGGATAGGGCATCCGTCAACCACATGGGAGGTCTGTGGTTCAAACCCCGGGCTTCCTTGACCCATGTGGAGCTGGCCCACGCGCAGCACTGATGTGCGCAAGGAGTGCCCGGCCACGCAAGGGTGACCCCGGCATAGGGAGTCCCACGCGCAAGGAGTGCACCCTGTAAGGAGAGCCGCCCAGCGTGAAAGAAAGTGCAGCCTGCCCAGGAATGGCGCTGCACACACAGAGAGTTGACGCAGCAAGATGACACAACAAAAAGAAACACAGATTCCTGTACTGCTGACAACAACAGAAGCAGACAAAAAGAAGAACACCCAGCAAATGGACACAGAGAACAGACAACTGGGGTGGGGGGGGCGGGGAGGAAAGGGGAGAGAAATAAATAAAATAAATATTTTTTTAAAAAAGATTGTTAACAGATATATAAAGCTTTAGAATAGTGGCTGGCAAATACTAGGTTGACTCCTATGAAATTGTTTCTGTGGATCAAAAATGGTTGGAAAATAAAAACATTTAAAAAAAATCAATGGAGGGAAGCAGACTTGACCCAATGGATAGGGCGTCCGCCTACCACATGGGAGGTCCGTGGTTCAAACCCCAGGCCTCCTTGACCTGTGTGGAGCTGGCCCATGCACAGTGCTGATGCACACAAAGAATGCTGTGCCACGCAGGGGTGTCCCTCGTGTAGGGGAGCCCCACGTGTAAGGAGTGTGCCCCGTTTAAAGAGAGCTGCCCAGTATGAAAGAAAGTGCAGCCTGCCCAAAATGGCACCACACACACGAAGAGCTGACACAACAAGATGACACAACAAAAAGAATCACAGATTCCTGGTGCCACTAATAAGGATAGAAGCAGTCACAGAGGAACACACAGTGAATGGACACAGAGAGCAGACAACTGGAGGGGAGAGAAATAAATAAAAAAGTAAATCTAAAAAAAAAAAGAAATCAATGGAACTGAACTACTGATGTTTAATGTATGTAGAAGTTTTAATTAACCTTACTATAAAAGTGTGGAAATATATAGACTGGATGATAACATAGTGAGTAACAGCTAGTTTATAAATAAGGATGTGACTGAAAATGGTAGTCTAGGTATATAAATGCTAATTGACAGAATGCTAGAGAATAATCTAGAAACTGAAAAGCACAGTAAACCAAGAGGTGGATGAGAATCGTGGTTGACAGTACAGAAGCAAGGGTGTCCTTTGTTAGCTAGAGCAAATGTACATTGCTATTGCAGGGTGGTGGGAATGTGGAGAAGCATGGGAAAAATACAACTGGAGTGACCTATGGACTGTGGTTAGCAGTAATAATATAATATTCTTGCATCTATGCCGAAGATGTACTGTGTTGATAATGGGGCAGTATGGAAAATGTGTGCCAAATGTACACTACGGATGTGGTAACAATCAGATGGTATTATCTTATCTGCAACAGATGTTCCACCACAGTGTGGTGTGTTGATAGAGGAGTGTTGTTTGGGAATTCTGCACATGTGCATGATTATTTTCTAAGTTTACAACTACTGCCATAAAAAATATATTTAAAAAATAATAGGGAAGCGGACATGGTGGTGGGGTAATTGTATGGGACCCCTGAAGATGTTACGCATGTTTGCTTTGTAAGTTCACAACTTTTACTATACACTTATTGTTTATGTATGTTCACATATAAATGATATAAAGATAATAATAATAATAGGGTCAGTTGGAGGAAAATATTTTAGCAGTAATATTTTGACAATTCTCTTTAATCCTTAGTTAAAAATGTTTAACAACAATGCAAGGTATTAGTGTTAGGGTGAGGTATGAGAGTCCTGTATGATGTTATGCATGTTTGTTTTGTAAGTTCACAACTATTACTATACAATTATTATTTATGTATAAGTGATATACTTCAATAACTTTTTAAAAATCCATGGAAATACATTCCATAAACAGTGACTCCTATGTTAAATCATGGGCTATAGTTAATAGCACAATTGTAAAACTGTGCTATCAGCTATTGTAACAAATGTTCTACACCAATACAAGTTGTTAATAATAGGGTGTTACATGGGAATCCTGTATTTTATGCATGATTGTTCTCTAAACCCACAACTGCTCGAATAAAAAAATTTAAAAATTTAAAAAAAAAACCTGGGTTCTGCTCCCTCCTTCTGCCAGAGGGACCAATCAACATGAGTCCAGGTGGCAGAAACCTGTTGTTCGAATGCAGTCCCAGGCTCTAAAGATTTTAACGGCAGGGCTGCTGAAACAGCTGTCTTTATCTCCTGGAGGACCTGGTCCTCTCTGTTCCCCTGTGGAAAGTATCTGCTTTTTATGTCACCTGATATAAAGGTGCCAGGTGGCATGAGGAATATGCTGGTTCCCTTTTACAAATAGCATAATGTCTGAGTCCATCAGTGCCAAAGGGGGCACTTCTGCATCCAGGCACCCTTGGCCTATAGTCAGTCACTACATTCCACTTACCTTTTTTCCTGGCCACACTGGACTACCACAGGTATATAGTGGAGCAGAGGATACCTGCAGGTAGAAGGTCCTTTATGATTTCAGTAATGTCCTTTTCCCCACTAGGGAGGCGGTATTGCCACTGTTGGATAATGTAGTAAGGAAATGGGAGCAGTAGGGGTGTACAGTCTATTACTTGCCCAACCGTGACAGCCAAAATTCACTGGAATGGGGAAAGTATCCTTGCAGTCATCACTGGGATTTTCAGCAGTGCAGGATATCAAATCCTATAGTGCATTCACAACTACAGGGACAGTCAAAGAGCCATAGTGACCACAAGACAGGGTAACCTCCCATCCCCAAAGCCTTGTGAAATGCCAAAAGCCTCCCAACAATATTTGTTGCTCCATTCCCTCTGAATCTCCTGGAATGACAGTGCCTGGGTGTCTGTATCCAAAAGCACCATAAAAGTTTGTCTCACTGCCTCCAAGTTGTACACACACTGTGGAGTATATGACCTTCAGTCCCTGTGTCATGGTCAGGGCCCATGGCCCCATGACTAGGCCATTTTCAATTTAGTCAAATTTGGATAAAGAGGTCCTTCCTGAGTTCCAGACTCCTCAGTTCATGCCCAAAGAGAGGCAGGAGATCTTCAAGATCCTCCTCCTCATCCATTGTCCTTTTCTAGAGATTGTGGGGAAGGTGACAGTGCAGGGGCAGATTGTCTCTGTAGAGCCTGTGGTTCTCCTTCCAGTTTATATTTTCCCCAAAATTTTCCATCAGAGGTCCCATTTATAGTGTCCTTCAGGATCCCTTGCTTTATTAGCCACAAAAACATAGCTTGGCAAATAAGGGCTCCAAGATAAAGGGGTGCTGCCAATTCATTCTGCAAATCTCAGAATCTGCTGAATTAAGAGGTGGGCACCTACTGCCCACCAGTCTGGCTCCTCTGACAGTTACTTTGGGGGCCACCCTCCTAATTCAGGAGCCCTGGCCCCAAGCAGGGAAGGTACAATAAACCTGCACAATCATGTCTCCCAGAGGAAGCCTTGGTGTGAGGAGCAAAACCAGCTTGTCACTCATTCAGGGGACATATTCTAATAAAATCATCAAAGTCTTGCCATGAAATAAGGAGTCTGGTGAGGGGCTAAATCCCTCAGTGGGGGCAGAGTATCCTTGTGCTAACACCCAGATGACACAGCATGACCACATCTTCATCTCTTTACTCCAAGGTTTAGTCTGAATTCAGAGGAGGTCACTCAGAGTTGGATCTGCTCATCTGACTCCCTGAAGGATCCAGTCAAAGAGAGGCTACAGCCTCAGAGCCCCTGCTGCTACACCATCAATTATTCCTCCCCACCCCCACCCCTCACCTCTTTCTCCCTTAACTGCAACTGACTAAGGGTTTTTGGAGGATGGGGTTGGACACGAGGCAGCCAAGACTACAATCTCATACTTCCGTTTTCAACTTCAGGTCCTCATGTTAGGTTCTATTATCTCCTGAATAATAATGACCTCACACAAACTTCAATATCAGTCTGGATGACCTAAGTGCAGGTATGCAGGCACTTATATCCAAAAACAGATATAAGTGGTTATGAGCCAGGGGCTTGTATGCTGGACAGTGGAGGCTCCAAACCTCATTGAACTCAGCATGGAACCAGCTAGCTAACTCCCTGACATTCACAGGGGGGATTCTCAAAGTTCCATTTATGGCCACCCTTCCCCCATAGGACAGAAACAGCCATCTGGTTCCCCAGCCATGTGTCAGTACCTTTACCTAGGCTGGTAGGGAGGTGGCAACCCCTCAGTTTAACCTACAAAGTCATGAGTCCTATGTTGCCCAAGACAGTTCTGTACCAAAGGAACACAAGAGCAATGAAAAGAATGGCAACAACAACAACAGAAAAGATCATCCATCTCCATACTTGCCCGTGTACCCTCCTCACTTCGCCAAAATCTGTGGAGCAGGTTACTATGCAGTGTGTCATGGGACCACAGGCCCAAGCATAACAGAATGTTTCAGCAAATAACTACTTTATTCTTTACACAGCACAAAGAGTTCATAAGTGCAGGGGAAGAGAGCCCATCGGGGCCAGTCTCCTAGGAAGGCCAACTGCTTGGGTCAGAGTTGGTGGATGGCAGCTCCATATGCCCTACTTCACATTGAAGAAGAGAGAGTGTTGAGTATTTACACAACCCCAGGGTGGGGTGCCCTGCCACTGAGAAGTTCCCATACTGATAAGCAGATGGAATTGTTTGTTCCAGGTTTCAGGCTTAAGGTATGGTCAGGTCACTCCATTAGACCTAACCTAGTTGCAAAACGGAAGAGTATTGAAACATCTGTACACAATAGAAAAGGAGAAGGGGTGAAGGTGAGGGATGAGAGATGGCACTAGGTGTGTCCCTGACTTCCCCAGCAGCTGTTGAGCCCTTGAAATGTTGTTAGTCCAAATGAGGAACTGATTTGTTTAACTTAAATTTAACTTCAGTTAAATTTAAAACTTGATCCAATTCAGTTATTGGAAAAAATTTTAAGAACGTTTCAAACAACTTGGATATGTAAATCTACTTTTTCAGTTGTAAAGTTTATGAAATCTGAATACAGATCAAGTATTTCCAATGAAAACATAGCATCTGAGTTGAATTAAGTGTAAAATATACCCCAGATTTCAAAGACAGTATAAAATAAACAGTGTAAAATATATCAATACCTTAAATTGATTACATGTTAAAATGATAATATTTTAGATATAACGAGTTAAAATATGTTATTAAAATTAATCTTATATGGTGTTTTAGTTTGCCAAAGGGCTGCAGATGCAAAGTACCAGAAATGGGTTGGCTTTTATAAAGATTTATTTAGTGTTTCAAGGCCATGAAATGTCCAAATTGAGGCACCATCAGAGGTACTTCCTTACCAAAGTCAGCTGCCATGTAGTGAAGCAAGATGGCAGCTGATCTCTGCCAAAGTCTCTGCCTTCCCCTCCAGAGGTTACCGTTTGTCTCTTGGAGCTCAGCTATGGGCAACTAGGCATAGGACTTTTCTCATTCTGGGCATCCTCTATCGCTTTTGGCTGCTCTGCTTTCTTCCCGAGTTCAGCTGCAAGTTATCAGGCACATGGGTCATCTCTCTGTGGGCCTCAGCTCTTTGAGCCTTTCCTTTCTCTCACATGGCAGGATCAAATATGGCAGAGCTCCCTTTTCCTCTGTGTCTCCATTTATATCAGACCCAGCAAGAGGACAGAGACTCAACCTGAATCATGCTTCACTGATGTAGTCCAATTTGAAAGGGTCTCATACCCACAGGAATGAATTTAGTTCACAAACATAAGCTTTCTCCTTTTGGGATTCATAAAAGAATTTCAAACTGCCTCATTTGGCTATTAGAAAATTTAAAATTACACATGTGGTTTGTACTATATTTCATGGGATAATGCTCATCTAGAGACATGACAGTAAATCTCATAATAATCAGTTAAAAGATGAAAGTGGATTTTCATAACAAAATTTACAGAATTAATTGACAATTTGAGCTATGCACAAATATTACTTTGATAGATAAACAGGGAAAAAATGGAAAGATCGGAAGAAGGAAAGAAAGCTCCTGGGTCTTTTGCTCGAGAAAGTAATAAGTACATCGTACTTTGGTGGCTAGCTTTCATTTGAATACTAAGTTATTCTTTTAGGAGAAGTGAACTGCTTCAAGTACCTCAGACATGCTCCACAAATATGTTTGATTTGGAAGTTCACAACTTTTACTATACACTTAATTGTTTATCTATGTTCATATATAAAGAATTAAAGATAATAATAATAGGGTTGGTTGGGGAAAAATACTTTTGTTAGTAGTAATATTTTGACAATGCTCTTTAATCATTAGTTAAAAAGGTTTAAAAACAATGCAAGTTATTGGTGATAGGGTGAGTTATGAGAGTCCTGTATGATGTTATACATGTTTATTTTGGAAGATCACAACTATTATTATACACTTATTGTTTATGGATGTTTATGTATGAGTGATATACTTCAATAAATTAATTTTTTTAAAATTCCCATTCCTGGGCTCCTCCACCTGGAAGGCTGCCTTCTCTCAGCCATCTCTATCTGTTGAATCAGCCCCACTTGTCAAGGTACAGATTAAATTTCATGAAGCCTCAAAAAAAGTATGGTAGTTTTAATTACAGCTGAATGAGACTCTAGAGATGATCAAATTTTATAGATGAGGGAACAAAGATTAAGCTATTTTTAAAAGCCTGCTTAAGGTCTCGCAGCTACCTAGTGACAGAGCTATGAATCTCTCATGGTACATATGGGCTACGAAAATATACCCATATAGACAGAAAAAGGTTGTGAACTATAATATTCTAAATCATTATAAATTTAAATGCTTACAATTTGGACAAAGAACTAAAATATTCTCCTTCAATATTGTACTTCTCCAGCTCCTACACTAAAAAAAATTCACATTTCAATTTTTTTCTTTTTCCAAAACATCTCATTTTCCATCTATTTTTAACTGAACTCATTTGACTGGTAAGAAAGGGAATATTAATGACACTGTTTGTTTCATTCATATTTCCATAAAAACTAGTTGGGAGAATAATATATCTCAACTAAACTCTAGATCAAAAAGCCCTACAGAACAAATTCTCCTTGCAAAAATAACCTCCTTTAATAAACTGAGCACATATTTACCAATATCTACTGAGTGTATGGCACTGAATTACATGTTACAGGAGATAAGAAAGACTTGTATCTTCAGATGCCTTTCACTCAATGATTTTTCAATGCTAATATCACTAAAAGTAGAACTGTATCATGCCACACAGCAATTGCTACTTGCATTATAAATAGCTTCACATAAAACTCTTTCTATTGAACTGTATAAACAAATCATTTTTAGGTTATAAAGTTTAGGTAGAAAGTACATGATCACTATATCATAACATTTTATTCCAATTCCTAATTTGTATTTGTTTTTAATTAATTGGGAAATTTTTTCCCTGAACTTCTCAGATATTCTGTCTGGGCCACATTTCAAAGTAAACATTAATAAGAAAATTGGCTTATTAGTTCCAATGAATCCACTTGATGAAGACTTGTTTTTCTGCTTCATACCTTCTAAGGGCCCCAGCCAAAACTTACAGCTGTGTGAGTTGAGACATTTCTATCACTGACTTAGAAAAAGCAACACAAAGTAGTCTGTATTAGTTAAGGCTCTTTTAGAAAGCCAACTTATGTTACCAGAAGGAAAGAAGGAAGGAAGAAAACGAATATATAACAAAGAGAAAATTCCAAGATAATTGTCAGGAATAAAACCAAGCATATTAATTATCTCAATAAAGAAGAATAGGTTAAATTTCCCTATTAAAACAAAGAGAATCTGAGACTGGGTCTTTGAAAAATCCAGTCTTAAGGTGGACACCCTTAACAATTAAAACATAAACAGATGAAGATATACCAGGCAAATATCAAACAGAAGAACATAGAGGTAGCTGTATCAATAGCAGACAAAATAGATTTTAAATAGATTTTTATTAAGGTTTAATTAGAAAACAGTAAAAAGCACAATGCTTAAGTACAAGCCAGAAGAATTTTATCAAATGTATACACCCATGTAACCATGTAACTGATACCTAGATCAAGATGTAAAACATTTTCATCACCTCAGGAAGTCAATCCACATCCATGCCCATAAGTAATCACTTTCTGATTTACATGACCATAGAGATGCATTTTGTCTTTTAACTTCGTACCAATGGAATCATACAGTGTGAACTCTTTTTTACCTGGTTTGTTCACTCAGGATAAGTATTTTGAGATTCATCGTTTTTTTAATTGTGTATTAGGAGTTCATTCTCTCTTATTGCTGAATAATATTTCATTGTAAGGATGTACTACAGTTGGATTATCCATTCATCAGTTGATGGACATTTGGGTTATTTCAAGTTGTTGGCTATTGTGAATAATGCTGCTACAAATATTTGTGGACACATGTTTTCATTTTTTAAGTATATACCCTGGGAGTGAAATTGCTCAATCATAGAGTAGGTCTGTTTTTACTTTACTGGAAACTGCCAAAAATTTCCCAAAGTAGTTAAACCATTTAAACTCTCAACAGCAATGTATGAGCATTTCAGGCACTGTGCATCTAAACCAGCATTTGAAATAGACAAAATAGACTTTTAGGAAAAAAACATTATTCATTCTGAAGAACAACATTATGTAATAATAAAGGAAAACTCATCAGGATGTTATAACAATTCTAAACATGCATAGACACAGAGAATATGGTAGCAAATAAGACTGAAAAGATCCCTGTTCTTTTCATGAGCTCACTTTCTATTTGGAGGAGATAATCAATAAACAAAATAAATAAATATCAGGTTGCAATATGTACTACACTGAAAAATAGAACAGGTTGATTTGATCATAGATTAGATCAGCAATAGTTAATCCTACATAATCGTCACAAGACATCTCCATAAAATCATTTCAAAAAACTCAACCTATCACAAGCAAAGATTAAAAAGAAATTCTGTTAACTTGATAAGGAATATCCACTAGAACCTCCAATTCCCTTAATAGTGAAGCAATAAAAACATTCTTACGAAAGTAACAAAGAAAATAAACATGCCTGCTATAACTGCTATTATTCATCCTTGTTTGTAGTGCCTAGCCAAAATAAGTCAAGAAAAGTACAAATGGCATAAATATTAGAAAGAAAGAGATAAAATTCAATTATTTACAGACACTCTGATTTCGACTCAGAAATTAATGACAATTGACTGAAAAAATGTAAAGCTAATGAAATAATTGAGGAAAGTAAATGGATAAAGGAACAACTAAAAATTTTTTTAAAGCTTTTCTACATACCAGCAAAAGCCAATTCGGTAAAATAATGAAAAAGAGATGTGATTCACAATAGTTACAAAACCCATAAAATATCTAGAATTCACCATGAGGTATGCAATTCCTCTATGAAAAAAAGTATAAACTGAATTGAAGGACAGACAAGACCTGAAGACATTATGTTCCCAAAAGGAAGGACTGCATAAAGACATAAATTCCCTCCAAACTAATTTACGAAATTAATGTAATCCCAATCAAAATCACAATGAGAATATATGCAAATGTTTAAATACACAAACCCAAAGATACATTGCTTTGTGTGTATACATATATGTTTATGTGTATATATGTATGTATCTATATATGTGTGCATACATGTGTTATGTGTGTATATGTAGAATCAACTTTAAGATAGTAGTTACTCCTATGAAGGGAGAGAAAGAGCAAAGAAGGAGGAGGAAGGGCTCAAGCTCTAATATTGTCTTTCTTTTTTCAAGAGAAGAATCAAATAGAGAAGCAATCAAAAACAAAGTAAAAAGGTAGAATAATGTAGATACATGGATTCAGTTTATGGCAAAGAGTCATTTTAGGCATTTTTAGGTGTGATAATGGTATGTGGTTTTTTTTAAAGAGTCCTTATCTTTTAGAGATACATACTTAACCATATGCTTCAATTTTGGTAAAAAATGTGTGTAAATATCTGGTAAAAATTCTGAAAAGAAACTCATCATATCATTATGATGTAACATAATGGGATCAAGGAATGAGAGTGCAAGGGGGAATTTCATTTTTCACTCTATAAACCTCTCTATTAGATTTTAAAATAAAACAAGCAAGCACTTATATAAATAAAATATAATACATACAAATATTTTATACTAGGGAAGCAGACTTGGCCCAGTGGATAGGGCATCGTCTACCACATGGGAGGTCCGCGGTTCAAAAGCCGGGCCTCCTTGATCCGTGTGGAGCTGGCCCATGTGCAGTGCTGATGCGCACAGGGAGTGCCCTGCCACGCAGGGGTGTTCCCCGCGTAGGGGAGCCCCACATGCAAGGATTGCGCCCCATAAGGAGAGCCGCCCAGCGCGAAAGAAAGTGCAGCCTGCCTAAGAATGGTGCCGCACACACCAAGAGCTGACACAGCAAGATGACTCAACAAAAAGAAACACAGATTCCTGTGCCGCTGACAACAACAAAAGCCAACAAGGAAGGGGACGCAGCAAATAGACACAGAGAATAGACAACCGGGGTAGGGGAAGGGGAGAGAAATAAATAAATAAATAAATCTTTAAAAAATATATATTTTTATACTACTTTCACAGTTGTAAGTAGGATCCTGACCTCAGGTCGATCTTCCTCTCAAAAGCCTTTGTGCTACAGGTGGACATCCCCACTGGATTATCTATATTACTTCAGATGTTTGATACAAGTGACAAAAAAAATCCTGACACAAAATGCTTAAACAGTAATACAATGTATTATTCCACATAACAAAGATGTCTAGAGGTAGGCAGGTTTCAGGGTTGGTTGATAAATAATCCTGACAGCACCTTCAAAGACCCAATTTCTTTCCACCTCTCCACTCTGCCATCTTCAGGATGTTGGCTTTGCTTTCTGGCTGGCTCCCTACGTGATTGGAAGGTAGCTACCAAGATCTGGGCATTACATCCAAAAATGGCAATGTCCTGAGGAAGAAAATGGAATATCTAGTAGTACTGTCTCTTTCTTAGTAGCTAGCAAATCTTTTCCAGGAACCCCTGGTCGACTTCTGTTAACACATCATTTGCCAGAGTTTGGTTAGCTGCCCATTCTTGAACAGTCATTGGCGAGACGAATGGAATTAGCATGACCGGTTTACATAATCAGAATCCACCCCATGCTCACCTTCCCACCTCAGAAACTGGGAATGGGAACAGTTCCCCTTGAAGCATATGGTAGTGTGGAGACGGGTGGGTACCTAAGCATGAGGGCTCCAGGAGGGAATAGGTACACTCTCTCTGCTACAATGGTCTGGAGTCTCTCAATTTCACTGTGTTCCAAATTGCACTCTTCATACATCTTCCATCCAGAATCTGCTCTCTTTCATGCATTTTCTATTTTAGGGAATGGTATCATTAGCTGCCCAGTAGACCAAGTCAGAAACCAGCAAGCCATCAGGATGTTCCTCCTTTCCACCTCCCTTCCTAATCTGCCAGAAGAGTTTGCCACTTACACTTTGATTTTGTCTCCTCTTCTTCATCCTGAAGCTGTTCCTTTTTCCACCATTCATAATGTCTATCATCAAAACCATTATACTAATCTATTTTTTAAATATACAGTTTCACTAAATCTCTTATATAAATTTGGGGGAAATCCAGAAAATAAAAGACATCTGCAACAACACTACTCAGCTGTAACTGCTGTGGACATTTTTGTGTATATCTTTATTTGTTTCTTAGGGCTGCTGTAACAAATTACCATAAACTGAGTGACTGAAAAGCACAGAAATCTATCCTCTCACACTTCCGGAGGCTACAAGTCTGAAATCCGGGAGTCGGCCAGCTTGGTTCTTTCTGGAGGTTCTTAGGGAAAATCTGTTTCATCCCTCTCTACTATCTTCCGGTAGTTGCTGACAATCCTTTGTGTTCCTTGGCTTGTAGCTGCATCACTCCAATCTCTGCATCCTTCTTGACATTGCCTTATTCCCTGTGTGTGTGTATGTGTGTTTGTGTCAAAATCTCCATACAAGGATGCCAGTCACTGAATTGAGGGCCCACCTTCATCCAGTATGACTTCATCTTAGCGTGATTACATCTGCTAAAGACCCTATTTCTAAAAAGGTCACATCCACAGGTATCAGGAATTAGGACTTAAACTTACCATTTTGGGCGGACACAATTCAACCCACTACAATATCCTTCTTTGCTTTTTCTCTATTCATGAATCTACATATATAGACAAATAGATATTACTTTCTTTTATAAATTGGGATCAAACTGTTTTATAGTACTCTTATTATAAAATAGTATGAACTTTTCTCCACATCAATAAATATTCTTCTAGGTTATCAGTTTAAGAGCTGCATTATCTTTTACCTTACGTAGGTTTTGTAATCTAGTTAAACAAGCCCTTATTGCTGGATTAGATTTTCTCCAGTTTTTCTATTGTAAATAATACTTACAATGAATATATTGGTAGGTAAATATCTGCACACATTTGTGAAGCTTTCTGTAGAAGAAATTACTAGCAATGAAATTGCCAGTTCAAAGCACATGTGCATATTTCCTATGCATTTTTATTATGAAATAGTTGAAGCAATCCCCAAAGTCTACTGGATATAATAATATATATCCATATATCCAACATCCAGTTTGTCAAATCTTGACATTTTGCCATATTTGCTTCAGATTTGTTCTCTTAATAAAAGAAAATATTAGGAAATAGTGAAATACTCCATGTAGCCCTTCCAGATCCCATTCTTTCCCTGGAAGAATCACTACCCTCAATTTGGAGTTTCTCATTCCCATGTGGGTTTTTACAATATATATATATATATTTATAAGCATATATTTGTATATGTATGTATGTACATATTGTTCATGTTTGTACATGCATAAACAAGATATGATATGGGGAAGTGGATTTGGCCCAACGGATGGGGTGCCCGCCTACCACATGGGAGGTCCAGAGTTCAAACCCAGGACCTCCTGACCCATGGGACAAGCTGGCCCATGTGCAGTGCTGATGCTCACAGGGAGTGATGTGCCATGCAGGGGTGTCCCCCATGTAGGGGAGCCCCAGACGCAAGGAGTATGCCCTGTAAGGAGAGCCGCCCAGTGCAAAGGATGTGCAGCCTGCCCAGGAGTGGTGCCACATGCACGGAGAGTTGGCATAGCAAGATGACACAACAGAATGAGACACAGATTCCAGGTGCTGCTGACACAGGTGGACACAGGGGAACACACAGCAGGTGGACATAGAGAGCAGACAACTGGGGGGGGGGGATAGAAATAAATAAAAAATAAATCTTAAAAAAAAAATAAGATATGGTACGATATGCTTGTTTTTAAACTTCATGCTGCACATATTCTTTTACAACTTGCTTTTTTTATACAGCATTATAATTTTGAGGTTTATCCAGGTTATACATGTAGCTCTAGTTCATTTATCTTCATAGCTGTATGTATGATATTCCATTATACAACTATGCCATCAAATTTTTATTTTCTTCTTAGTGTGCATTTACATTGTTTCCATTTTTCACTATTATAAGCAGCACTGTTATATACATTCTTGTAAATGTCTTCTTGTGTATATAAGCAAGAGTTTCTACGTAGAGTAGAATCACTGGGTCATGTGGTATATGCATTTTCAGCCTTACTGGATACTGCGAAATTGGTCTCCAAATTGTAATATCACCCTACCCTCCCACCAGCACTGTGAGAGTTTTCATCATTCTACATCCTCACCACCACATGGTTTGGACAGTCTTGATATCTCCCACCTCCAAACCCAGCAATATATATGAGAGTACCCATTTTTCTGAATCTCTGTCACTACTGGGAATGATCAGTTTTTCATCTTTGCTAATTTTATAGGCCCCCCAAAATCTGATTGTTGATGAATTTTTAAATACATTCTTTTCTAATGACAAAAATAATACTAACTGGGGGAGCAGATGTGGCTCAGGCAGTTGGGTGCCCACCTCCCACATGGGAGGTCCCTGGTTTGGTTCTTGGCGCCACCTAAAGAAGAAACAAGCAGACAACAAGCAAACAGACAAGGGAGCCATCTCAGCGGGACTGGAATAATAATAATTATTGCTATTATTTTAGAAAATCTAAAAAATGTAGACAAGCAAGAAAAAGAAAAGAACAATCCCCCTTAACCCAGCCACTCAAATATAATACTAAATAATATCTAACATTTATTGAATTCTTATTATAAACCTAGAACTGGACTAAATACCAAATATTTCTATAAATAAGATTCATAAATAGGTATTTAATATATATGATATGTGTATATATCATGAATTTCTATAGGTATGTATTTACCTTTACAAAAATATACCTATGTTTTTAAAAACTGGTTTTTTTTTTTCACTTAACAAATAAGTTACAATCATTTCCTCATGTTATCTCTAGTCTGGACCGGAGGGAGCTATTCGAAGACTTTTGCATTCATATCTATCTGTCTTCCATGCACTGTACTTAAACTGAGGACCAGGCTGAGCCCAACAAGTCCTAGAAGATCTGACTTTCTGCTGTATGTATACAGCAGTGCAACTGACCCAACTCCCCACCTGAAATGGAATTAACATACAACTTTCTGTGTTCACTACTTAGGAATGTCAACTCCTACCTCTGCCTTCAGGCCTTCTGCTGGGACTCTCCCATCCTACTTGTTCATCACACAATATAGTAACCAACTCCTTTTGGCTAAGTTCCTCCCTTGTACCCTCACCCCATACTCCTTTAGGTTTCCTGAAAACCTCCACTCTTGAATGTAAATACATTACCTACTTCCTCAGCCTCCTGCCTTCCTGATCTCTGCTGCCAGCTCCTCTAGCCACTCTACTTGCCATTTTTCCTGCCTCATTCTTTGTGCTCTAGTACCCCTAAATTGTTTTTCTCCACCCTCTGGACACTATTTCATACCTTTGCGCCTTTGCATATACTTCCCTTTCTGTCTAGAATATTGTCCCATCCTTGTCTTCCTGGAAAACTCCTATTCATCCTTCAAAATCTTATTCCAAAGATATTCCCACAACCTCAAAGTACCACCCCACATATTACTTGTTTATTGCAAAGGAGAATAGCTATCCTAATACCACCTTAATAAAGTGATCATATTACCATCATCATTAGTGGGACAAACAGATACCATACGTTTCCTGATGTCTGAGAATGACACCTTCTGAAATGATTGCTGCCAAAATAGTTCACCTGAACCTAATCCTGGGGCAAACAATCAGGCAAATCCAAATTGAAAGATGTTCTGTAAAACAATTGACCTGAATGCTTCAAAAATGCTACATGTCAGGAAAGAACAACACAAAACAAAACAAAACAAAAAGCAAGGGAATTGTTCCAAATTAAAAGATGCTAAAGAACTATGACAACTACAGGCAATGTGAGATCCTTGATTCAATCTTGGATCTAAAGAGAGGGGAAAAAATACAGCCATTAATGACATTATTGGCATGTTTGTTAAATTTACATATGGATTATATATTAGATAATAGTATTGGTCAATGTTAAATTTCCTGAATATGGTCATTGTATTGTGGTTCTGCAGAAAAATGTACTGGTTCCTGGGAGATAAGTGCTGAAGTGTTGCTGTGCCTGCAATTAACACTCGATGGTTCAGAAAAAAAAACATACAAGTAAATTAATTATGTGTGTTTATATATGCTAATAGAGAGATAAAGCAAATGTGACAGTGCCAGTAGATAAACTACAGGTGAAAGGTAAATGGGTGTTCATTGTTCTATTTTTTTTTTAAGATTTATTTTCTTATTTCTCCCCACCCCCTCATTGTTTGCACTTGCTGTGTCTGTTGTCTTCCTTGTTTCTTTAGGAGGCACTGGGAACTGAACCTGGGACCTCCAATGTTGGAGGGAGGCACCTAATTGCTTGAACCATCTCTGTTCCCTGATTTGTTGTGTTGCTCATGTTTTTTTCTTGTGGCTCTTGCTGCATCATCTTGTTGTGTCAGCTTGCCACACCTGCCCGTCATTCCAGGATGCTGTCTTCTTTAGGAGGCACTGGGAACTGAACCACAAACCTCCCCTGTGGTAGGCAGGAGCTCAACTGCTTCTCCATTGTTCTATTTTTGCAGCTTTTCTGTAGGTTTGGAGTTTTTCAAAACAAAAACTTGGGAAAAATAAACAATAAATAATAGAAACAAATAATTAAAGAGTTTTCTGTGAAGCCTTCCACGACATTCTCCTACAGTATCCCCACTTCCCCTTTTCCAACCAAACATGCATAAAACAAGGAATCACCCTCTCCTCTGGACTCTGCATTATTATCTATCTCTCTGATCAAACTATGAGTTCTTTGAAATCAGGGCCTCCATGAATTCAGGACTGTACCTGACATGAATTGGATGTTCAGTTAGTTCTTTGCTAATTTAATCAAGCTGAGTTTTAAAGAATGCATAGGATTCCATAAACAGAGAGGAGTGAGGAAGGTTTCTGAAGAAAGAGGAATGGCATGAGCAGAGGCAGGAAAGCAGGAATGTACATTTTGTATTTATCAAGAACATTCAATTTGTTTGGTGAGAACTGAGGGTTTGTATAGGTGAGTATGCCTGACACACAAAAGATTCTTTAAAA
This sequence comes from Dasypus novemcinctus, assembly GCF_030445035.2. NCBI lineage: Eukaryota > Metazoa > Chordata > Mammalia > Cingulata > Dasypodidae > Dasypus > Dasypus novemcinctus. The sequence continues at coordinate 51,897,845 of NC_080704.1, forward strand.
AAATTTGATGAATAAATGAATGAATGCGATTTGAAAGGTAGGCTGAGATCAGATTGGAAAGGTCTTGGTGACTGGATTGAGAAATCTGAATGTTAGCTAGTTTTTAACATCCAGGGTCTTTTCCCAGTGGGAGGAAGAGAATGAGTATGCTCTTCAGCAAGTCCTTATACATTTTCCCAATGAATAACAAGGAAAAGTAGAAACAAATGGGAGTCTGAAAGTGATGTATTTCCAAACTTAGGGAGAGGAGACATCAAATTTTCAACCACCCAGAAAAAGCCCCATAGTAGGGTTTTGTTTTGTTTTTTTCCAGACATCCATTTTATTTTATTTTTTACTTTTTGTGTCTTTATTTATTTTTTAATGTTACATTCAAAAAATATGAGGAACCCATATACCCCCCATCCCCCCATAGTAGGGTTTTAAGCTAACCAACTTCTCTCAGACTAAAGAGTATCACAGAATATTGGCTGAAAGAATAAATAAAGAATACCTACTTAACATGGGTCATGATCATCTTAGAGAATAGCATTTGAAATTATTTTGGTTAATTTTAGTGCATTTTTAAAATTTAAGAATTGTAGACTTATGAAATAAGTAGACTCTGATAATCTTAGGAGTTCCACATTACTCCATTAGATTACAAAGCTCCTCATGATGCCATATCTCAAATGTTAGAATGAATCTTTTCAAATATATTTATCCCAGATGAGTTGTCTCCAATAGGCAGCTTTCATATTTATTAGTATTTGTGCTCTACTTTCTTCCAGATGTTTGCAGAGACTGACAATTTAAGCAATGTGAAATAATCTGATTTTTGCACCTGAGAACAAGAAGTGTGTTGTGTTGTGAAGTTATCATTACTTTATTCACAAACAGGCTGGCATCTGCTTAATCTTTGCTCACAAACCAGAGCACACCTTTGCACACAAACCAGAATGATGATGGGATGAGAGGGAAATGTATGAGTCTCTTGGCTGCTCTGTGAAACAGATTAGTTTTAGATTATAGTTCTTTTGAATTTTTAGTCAAGTTCTTTAAAAAACCTTAGCTAAAAGAAAATGCACATGTCAGGTAGCATTTTAAAAATCAATTTTTTGCCCAATTGTAATGTAGCACTGACTTGTTCCAAAAATTTTAATATTACTGGGAAGTAACCATCCGTGGTGGTCAAAGTGACTTGTAATTTACAAAACATGTGGACGTTCTTTTAGAAGAAAGTAGATATAATTTGAGCTGTTGTTTCAGGTAATAAAGTAGAATCAAGTGATAAATCATTTGGGCTGTCTCTACAAATGGACTGTGACACAGCTAAATTAGTTACAACTGTCCACCACAGACCAACTTCACAATAGATAAAGGGCTGTTTATCAGTTAACAATGCTCTCTTACAACCAACCCTGATATGTTTGTAAGCAGGAGCATAATTCTATGGTTATAATCAACAAAGAAGTATCAGGCCAGCCCTCCAAACCCAACCAAACCCCTATCTTTTGCAGTTTTACAGAGATTAGCACATCACGAGAGCCAAAAGCTGCTTCCCAACATACAGTAAGATACTACTCCTGTGCAAGAAAAGTGTAAGCTCTGTTCCTCAATACCAATGAAATAGAACCATTCATAGATAACGTGTTTGGCGTGGTCAATTACGTGAAGCATCGAATAGATAGCTTCTAATAGAACATTTTAAATAGTCAAGAAAAATAAGAAGTAGGGTTTGGAAAACAAACTAATATAAAGAAAAAAAGAAAAGGAATCAGGGATTTCTCTAAAAAAAAACCCGACTGGGCTGCGGAGTCTTCCCTGCTGCTAGCCGCCATTGCCATGGAAACCAGGGCACCAGGCCGGCGGGGATTGTGACGCCAGGGCGGTGACCAGTCTTCCCTCCCTCAGACCCTCGCCTGACAGTCGCAGGGCTGCTTCTTGAACGAGCCCGCCCGCCAACCCGTGGGAGTCGTGCCCGGAACCGACTCAGAGGGACCGCTGACCGGCCGCCTTGATGACAGAAACCCCAAATCCCCACGGACTTCAGTTCGCTCAGTCCTCTGTCCATGGCCTCTCACAGATCACCGGCAGCCTATTTATCAGTAATGGTGCGGCAGCGAATAACAAGCTCATGCTGTCCAACAACCACATCACCACGGTCATTAATGCCTCCGTGGAGATGGTGAACACCTTCTATGAAAACATCCAATATGTACAGGTGCCGGTGGCCGACACACCCAGCTCGTGCCTCTACGATTTCTTTGACCCTATTGCTGACCACATCCACAGTGTGGAGATGAGGCAAGGCCGCACGCTGCTGCACTGCGTTGCTGGTGTGAGCCGCTCCGCCGCCCTCTGCCTGGCCTATCTCATGAAGTACCATGCCATGTCCCTGCTGGACGCACACACTTGGACAAAGGCTTGCCGACCCGTCATCCGACCCAATAACGGCTTCTGGGAACAGCTGATCCATTATGAACTCAAATTGTTTAACAAGAACACCGTGCACATGATCAACTCCCGGATGGGTGTGATCCCTGACATTTATGAGAAAGACGTCCATTTAGAGATTCCCGTGTGAGCCATCCCGACCAAAATTGAACTTGAACATTCTGTATTTCTCCATATAGAAAACCAGATGATGACTTTTATAAGGGGAAAACGGGGGTGGGGTAGGGGTGGGGTGGGGGTGCAGTTTTTAACCTAATAACCTCTATCTTGAAAAGAATAAAATGCACTAAATGAAAAATTTTTGGAATAAATTTCTTACACTCTGTGTGGCAGGTTATGGCTGCTGGGGCTGGACAGAGGGAAGGGTGAGGCAGGCCATAACCAGCTCAGATGGACTTGCCAGTAGTACCTAATACATGTGGCAGGCCTGGAATCCTGCAGCCCAGCCCTCACTTACTCAGGAGGGAGTCCCCTAAAATCTCCCCAGAAGCCCATCTGTTCTTTCGAACCCAAAGCCAGGCACCTCTTGCACTTCTCCCAATAAGTGCCAACTTACTGAATAAGTGGCCTTCAACAGGTACTCCCTGAGGGAGACTCAGGCCATCCCTCCCTTACCTTCAACCAGAATGGTCCAACTCTGGTTTCTTGATATTACTTAAGCATAAGGTGTTTTTCGTAGAAAGCATTCCACTATATAGAATTTTTAAAAAAAAATTTTTGTGTGCTCTTCTAGATGCCAAGGTCTCAAGGTGCCCTCAGTGACTGCCCTCAAGTCTTTGTCAAAAAGGGGCATTAGTCCCTTTCTCCAGGGCAAGTGCTAAAGAGAGAGGGGTTCCTCTCATGGGTCTTGGCTGTGAAGGCTAGAGCTGCTGGCCAGGAACCAGCCCTGTCACCTCCTCCCTATTGGCCCTAGGGCTTCTCCGAGCCTCAGCTTCCTCACCTGCCAAAGTAATGATACCCCTTTTTTCACAGGGTTGTTTTGAGGATTAAGCAATTACTTAGCATGGTCCCTGGCACACAGACATGCTTAGTATAAATGGCAGCTCTTTTATTAATGATACTCTTTGGCCCTGATGGTCCAAGGTCGGCACACTTACCCTTATAACATTTGCCCCATCTGTGCATTACCCTTTATTGTTTACAAAATGGTCTTCACAAAAATTCATCTTAAATATTTAATAAAAAATGCTTCAAGATCCTTTCAGACCCTACTTCAGAGGAGGTCCTAAGGTTACAAGTTTTTTCAAATTTCCCATTGGGCTTAATCCATGTGCAACCAAGATGTCATGAAGCCAAGAGCACAATTTCAGCTTCCCCAAAACCCCTTGCTTAGAATCACGGGCCATTAGCGCCAATGCCCCAATCAGGCTAACCACTAGGATCCATGGGGGCACCTGCCCAAGCACAAGTGAATGGGCCCTACCAGTAGACCCTGGAATCCAGGATTGGTCAAACTCCCCCAGGTACCTGAGATCTGGCTTGAAACCAGCTATTCTAATCTAGAGGTTTTCAGACAAACAGTAGATGAGACAAACAAAAACACCATTGTTCCTATTGAAGCAGAACTGTGGGTCCAGTGTCTGCCAGTGGAGTTCCAATGCCCTTTCTTTCCAAACCTACCTCCACCCTCACTGTCCTAAACGGTGTGCCCAGGGGCACAATTTGCAGGGGGAGGACAGACAATGAAAATCACTGCTCTAGACTAATTATCTTATTTTACAGATGGAAAAACAGGCTCACTGAACACAAGGGTTGGGGTGGCAGAGTCCCCACAAAGCAGTCTTTCTGGCAGAAACCCAGATGGAAAATTGCTTTTAAAGCATTTATCAAATGATACATATTTGAATATCTATTTTTTCATTTTTAAAAAATTCCTAAATGAACAGACCATAAGATTAATTCTTTTTGAACATACAGTTCGATGACTTTTAACACATGTATAGATTCTTTAACCAGCACCACAGCACCACAATCAGAACACAGAGCAGTTCTATCACCCCTCCACCCCAAATTCTCTCTTGCTTCCCCTTTGTAGTCAAGCTCTTGCCCGCTCCAACTGCCGGCAAACACTGATCGGTTCTCTCTGTCCCAGTGGATTTGTCTTTTCCTAAATGCCACATAAATGAAGTCATACAGTATATAACCTCTGGAGACTAGCTCTTTTCACTCCACATAATGTCACTGGGATTCACCCATGTTGCTGCTTTTCATGGCTGAGTAGTATGCCATTGTATGCATGGACCACAGTTTGCTTAATCTTCACCCATTGAAGGATATGTCAATTCCAGTTTGGGGCAATTATGAACAAAGCAGCTATAAACAAAACACACACAGACACACAGACACACACAAAAGACTAAAAGAAAAGGGAGCATGCCACCTAGAGAAAAAGGAATTGTAATAGTTTAAAAGTAGAGTATGAGTTATAATGAAAAATAATAACCACCATATATTAAGGAGCTACTACATGCCAAGCACAGTACTGGGCCTTTTCCAAAGAGTATATTTTTTTCAAAGATTTATTTCATTTATTTATTTCTTCCCCCTGCCCTCCGCCATTGCTGTTTTGCACTAGCTGTTTCTATTCATTGAGTGCTCTCTGTGTCTGCTGATCTTCCTTTTTTTAGGAGGCACCGGGAAACAAACCCAGGGCCTTCCATGTGGGAGAGAGGTGAGCCATATCCACTTCCTGCTTGTTGTGTTCTTCATTGTTTCTCCTCATTGTGCCATCTTATTGCATCATTGTGCTCATTCTCTTTAGGAGGCACGAGGGACTGAACCTGGGATGTTCCATGTGGGAGGGAAGTATCCAGTTACTTGAGCCACATCCACTCCCTGCTTGTTGAGTTCCTCATTGTGTCTCCTCATTGCACATCTTGCTGCATCATTTTGCTCATTCTCCTTAGGAGGCACCAAGAAATGAACCCGGGACCTTTCATGCGGTAGGCGGGCCCCAAGTTGCTTGAGCCACACCTGCTTCCTTACAACAAGTCCTTCATAGTTATTATTCACATTGTACTAATGAGAAAACAAAGGTTCCCGGGGATTAGATTCTTTTTATCTTCTGAATGAATAATTTAAATAGTTGTGGCAGGTTTTTAAAAATCCCATTAGGATTATGATTATAATTAATATCTTTTCTTGGGTATCACTCAAGGTTAAATCAGGAAAACCAAAACCACACTAGTTATTTTATCAGAGAAAACTTAATATAAAGATTTGTTAAACCAGGTGACTTAAAACAACAGAAATTTATTATCTCACAGTTCTAGAGGATAGAAGTCCAAAATCAAAGTGCTGGCAGGACCATGCTCTCTCCTTTAAGCTCTAGGGAAGAATCCTTCCTTGCCTCTCCTGGCTTCTGGTGGCCCATTCCTTGCCTTGCAGCAGCATAATTCCGATCTCTGCCTCTGTCTTTACATGGTCATCTTCTTCTTGTGTGTCTCCATCTTTGGTGGAATTCTCCTCTCTGCATCTGTATCTGTGTCTCCTCTCTAAGACATCAGTCTTATTGGATTAGGGCTTACCTTAATTCAGTATGACCTCATCTTAAATTGATTGCATCTGCAAAAAACCCATTTCCAAATAAGGTCACCTTCACAAGTACTGGGGATTAAGACTTCAACATATCTTTTTGGGGGACACAATCCTACACATACTAGGTATATAGAGTGAAAAGTCTTCTCACCTCTGTGCTCCAGCCAACCAGTATTCCTCCCTAAAAGGAGACAATATTATTCATTGCCCCTGAAATCTTCTGAGATATATTTTACACATATTCAAGGAACTACAGATGTATTTTTTTCTTTTCTTTTTGAGGTACCAGGAGCTGGGGATTGAACCCAGGACCTCATATGTGGGAAGCTGGCGCTCAATCCCTGAGTCACATTGGCTTCCCTGAGTTGGTCTTATCATTTGTTTAGCTTGTTGTTTTTGTTTTTTCAGGAGGTACTGGGAACTGAACCTGGGACCTCCCATGTGGGAGGTGGGAGCTCAACTACTTGAGCCACATTTGCTCCTTCTTTCATTTTTGACAAGTGATAACATTCTTTACACAGTGTCGCAGTTTGATATGGTTATGAATTCCAAAAATAGATATTGGATTATGTTTGTAATCTGGCTGTACCTGGGCATGATTGAGTTATGATTGGGGCTTTGATTGGGCCACATCAGTAGGGCATTAAGTCCCCACCCCTTGGTGGGCGGGGACTCAGAGATAAAAGGCATGGCAAAGGGTAGAGTTGAAGGTTCTTAATGTTGGAGCTTTGATGTTGGAGTTCGATGCTAAAGTCTTAAGTTCAAGCCCCAGGAAAAGAGACAGAGCCATTCACCTGATAGTCTATAGCTGACCTTGTGCAGAAAACAGGAGCCAAGCCCAGAGGAACCCAGGAAACCTGAACCCTCACAGATGTCGGCTGCCATCTTGCTCCAAAATGTGAAAATAGACTTTGGAGAGGGAAGTAATTCATGCTTTATGACCTGGTATCTGTAAGCTCCTACCCTAAATAAATATCCTTTATAAAACCAACCAATTTCTGATATTTTGCATCAGCACCCCTTTGGGGTTCCACAGATTTTGGCACAGTGAGCAGGGTGTACAGGAAAGTATGGGATGGGTTAACTTTTTGGCCATTCTTTTCATCACTCTTGCTTTCCTTTTGAACAGGAGTGTCTTGGGCAACACGGGACTCAGGGCTCTGTGGACTAAACTGAAGGGTTACCTCTGCCCTACCAGGTTGGGTAGAGGTACCAACCCATGGCTGGGGAACCTAAGACATGCTGTCTCCATCTTCTGGGGAAGAGGCAGGGATAAATCGGCCTTTGAAAACCCCGCCCTCCCCCCATGAATGCCAGGGAGTTGCCTAACTGGTTCCATGATGAGATCAATGAGGTTGGGGCTTCCACTGCCCAGCATACACTTTCTGGCTTATGGCTTCTATATCTGCTCTCATTCTGGAGTCAGGTGTACCCATACTCAGACCACCAAGACTGATATTGAGGTCCATGTGAGGCTGGCCATTATTCAGGAGCCTATTAGAAGTGAACATGGGGTCCCAGAAGTGAAAACGAAAGTGCAAGTTTTTACAAGGAGATACAAGGGTATGAAAGATAGATATGGGCCAAAGCCAGGAGAAGATCTTCTCTCTTGGTTGATGCAACTTTATGATGAGGGTGCAACTTCCATCCTGATTGACTAGGCTGAATAGAAAAGTCTCTCTTCCAACTATGTCATCCAACAGATTCTTAGTCAATTGGAGCTAAGAGAAGAAGCAGCAGGGGGTGAGGAGGGAGCAGTGGCTGCTGCAGGTAGTCAGAGGTCAGGTGTGGTGCAGCCACAACCTTTGTTTGACTGGGTCCTAAAGGGAGTCAGATGAGCATATTCCGCTCTTGGTGAACTTTCCCACACTTGAATTAAGCCTTGGAGTAATGAGGAAGTCATACTGCAACAACTGGGTGTTAATGCATGGATAGTCCATCCTTGCCAGAGAGATTTAACCCCTCCTTAGATTCCCATTTCACAGCAGGATATTGATGATTTTATTATCGATAAGTGAGGCCACAAGCTGGTTTTGCTCCTTATCCCAGGGCTTCCCCTGAGAGATGTGATTGAGTGGATTTATTGTACCCTCCCTGCTTGGGGCAGGGGCACTCATGCTGAGGCAGCTTCTGGTGTGCTGTTGGCTTTGATGGAAATGAAAGGGATCACTGAGAAATCCCCATTATATTCTGTGTCCTGGGTAATCAGAACACTCACCCAGGTAGAACCCAACAATAGAGCATTATCAAATTGAAGTGGTATACTCAGGCTCATGCTCATCTGGGCCCATAGAGAGTGACATACTTGCATGAGCAGGTGACAGAGGCCCCCCTAAACAATGACTCCATTGCAACACCAGATGAAAGCCCTTTCCTCCCTGCATTGGCAACCTGGAGATCCCAACTCAAGGATGCCCTATCAGATGCTCAGCACTGGTTCACTGATCGTTCTGCCACACGGAAGTTATCGGTGTCCAATGGGCAGCAACCACTGTTTCCCTTGCCTCAGGAAATCAATATACCATCTCTGGCACTGGAAAGAGTGCCCCATGGGCTGAACTGCAAGTGGTCCTCTTAAACGTGGGACACTTGGACTCAAGCATCTCTGTGTACCTGTTTCTTGATTTATGGGCTGTCGCCAATGGCTTAGCAGTTGGGTCAATTTCATGGAGAGAACATGAATGGCAAATTAAAGGTTCTGCTCTTTGAAGAAGGGACCATTGGAAACAACTGGCCGCATGGAAAGGCACCATCATCTATGGTATCCTTGTCAACGCACATGGTGAGGGCTCATATGACAATGAACATCATTGGAATAACCTAGTTGATAAGGGATGCACCAAGCTGCTTTTCATATGTGACAAGGCTAGAGACTCTTTGGGAGAGAGGCAGAATATAAGCCCTGTCTGGAGGACAAGGGAAATGTACTTACCCTCAGTGACATCTGTAAAATAGCTGAATTTCCCATGGCTGCTTCTGTTGCTGGTGGATTCACCACTGAATTGAATTTAGAAATTCTGACACCAAGAAATGATGGGTCCAGGAACATGGAGTACCTCTCTCATTAAAAAAGGCCCAATGTGCCATTTTACCAATATGAGAGATGTCAACTACAAGCCAGAGCCCACAAAGGGTATTCAGGGTGTATTCCCAGAGGGGCTGCACCAGGCCACTCATAGCAAGTGGACTACATTGGCCCTCTCCAACTATCCCAAGGTATGTCTTACACCTTGGTCATTGTAGACACCTATTCAGCATATGACTCCTTGCCTTTCCAATTCATTTTGTGGACACAGGACATACATGGGATACCTTGGAAAAACAGCTCTACCACCAATTTGAGTACTCAGATGACATCTCCTCTAATCAAGAAACCTACTTTACTACACAATCCACTCAATGATAGGCCCAGACTCATTGAATAACATGAAGTTTCACATTACCCGTAACCCACAGTCAACTGGCATTGTGGAAAATTTTAATGGTCACCTAAAAAAAAGCTTTGGTGTCTACACCCTGACAACTCTCTTGCTGGGTGGCCTTACTCGAGCCCCCTAGAAACTGAACTCAGCAGTTCCCCCAGAAGGGAAACATGGCCTTATCCTGCTTCTGAGCATGGGGAGGGAAAAAGGGTGGGGGAGGAACCCAGGCTTTTTTGCACATCCACATTTACACCCATCAAAATGAGGATTGGCCCCAAAAGGGGGACAAAGGACACATCAATTGGAAGCCTCTTTTTTAACCACTGTCAGGATATCATCCCACTTTTTACCTCATTACACCCTCCACATGGTTCCCAGGACACTGGGAAGTTGGGGCCACCAGGCAGAGGGATGGTGTTTTAGTTTGTTAAAGGCTGCCAAAGCAATATACCAAAAATGGGTTGACTTTTACAATGGGATTTATTAACTTATAAGCTTACAGTTCTGAGGCTATGAAAATGTCCAAATCCAGGCATCATCAGGAGATAACTATTTCCTGAGCTACAGCTGTGGGTGATCAGAAATGTTGTGGCATCTACTGGTCTCTCCCCTCTCTTCTGGGTATCATTGCTTTCAGCTTCTGGATTCCTCTCTGTGTCTACAGCTTTTTTCTGTATCTGCAGTTTTTTATTCCTTCAATTATAAAGGATTCCCGTAAAAGGATAAAGACCCACCTTGGGTCACACAATCTAATCCAAGGCTCTTAATTGAAATAATTTAATCAAGGTCCCATCTACAATAGGTTTACATGCACGGGAATGGATTAACCCTAAGGACATGATTTTCTGGGGTCCACAAAAGCTTCAAAATGCCACAGATGGGGTGGCAGAAGCAGGCCTCGAAGTGCTTAACACATACGAGGTGACAGTCCTGTGGACTGGACTTTGCAGGGCCTGATATCCACATGCTGGAGAATAGTTGGTGACACCTACACTTGGTTTGGCCACAAGTCGCCTTGGGAACAGTCATGGGATACCTTTAAGGAGTCTGGACCACTTCCATCTATCAGGAAGGGGTGGGAATGGACAGGAAAATATGGGTAAGACACTCAGATTAATGAGAAAGGGGAAAAGGTAAGGTTGTAGCTCATGGCAAAGGACAGACAGACTTGGGTGGTGTTACAGGGAAAAGATAAGTTACAGCAAGTAGGTTGAGGAAAGCAACTCCCATAGGAAGGGGTTGCACAACTGCCCTGTCAGGACTAATAACTGTTTCCCCTCTCTTGTTTTCTACAGATTTAACCTGGTAACAACCTGGTAACATCTTCATTCAGCTGACCTGGGCCATTGTATCTGACTGACTCCTAGATCTGCCATCTGACCCTTCATTCCCTCTTCCTTCTTTGCTGAGTCCAGATTGACACTCAAGTTGCTTATTTTGCCTGCCTCACATTTAAACTAACACCAGGAAATCCTTCATTTATGCTCTGTGACAAAGATTACTCCTTCTCCACACCCCTGAACAACCCGTCTAGATTTAACACCTCCCAATGTAATGAAACTGGCAATAGCTCAGTCATCTTTCCAATTTATTGCCTCAAGCAAAGCATGATTTGCCTCAGGGCAGGGGGGAGGGGTGTTTGTCCATGATTCTTGATTCGCCTCTTTCAGCAGATCATTATTGCTCTGGCTGGGTAAGAACCCATGAACACAGGATACATAATCTGTCAGCCCCCTTGGCTGACATTACTGAGTTCACAGCATGAATCCTTCAGTCTCAGCAAAATTCATTAGACTTTCTATACAAAGTAGTTTCTGATAAGCTTAAGGCCTTAGACTTCCTCCTCGTTTAACAAGGAGATATATGTGCTACTGTTAACACTTCCTGCTATACTCGGGTTAATGTATTGGGGGAGATGGAACAGGAGATGGCTAGAATACAATGGCAAGCCCGCTGGCTGCAAAGTGTACAAAAAGATTAGACATGAGATGGTAGGCCCAAGCTGTCTCTGCCTTCATGTCTGAGGCAAGAAGTAACCTTATGTTATTGAAGCTAATGTGGAGGAGTAGGCTAGGCCTGGTCAAGAGGCTGGGGGGTAGACTGCCGGGGAAGTCATAGACACAGGGTCAGAGGCCACCTTGCAGCACTCACCTACCGGCTGCCTCCTCTTCTATTATGCAATGATATTTCAGTCTATTTCCATTATACAACCTGGGAGAGAGGTTAGGTCTAATGAAAAGGCTTGACCAGACCTTACACCCAGAAACTGGGAACAAGCAGCTCTAGATGTTTATCAGAGCTGGAACTTCTCAGTGGTAGAGCTCACACTCCCCAGGGGTGGATAAATACCCCCTTTAGGCAGCACAAACAGGGCTTTAATTTCCATGGCAAAGTGGGCTATGTGGAGCTGTCATCCACTGACCTTTACCAAGCAGTTTGGCATTCCTGGAAGAGTGATCACAGTGGGATCTCTTCCTCTGTTCTTTTGGACCCTTTGTGTTGTGATAGTAACAAAATGGTCAATTGCTGAAAGTTTCTGTTGTGCGATGAACCTGTGTTTCCATGGCATACCACGTAATAACTTGTTCCACAGTTCTCTGCTTGCTTTTTTTGCTTATATGTTGGAAATCATGCTCAGTGAAAAAACATCCTCATTCTTTTTTTTTTTAAGATGTATTTTATTTCTCCCCACCCCCTCATTGTTTGCATTTGCTGTGTCTGTTCGTTGTGTGCTCATCATTTTTTCAGGAGGCACTGGGAACCAAAACTGGGACCTCCCATGTGGGAGGGAGCACCTGCTCACTTAGGCCACCTCCACTCCCTGCTTTGTCATGTTTCTCTTTATGTCTTCCTCTTTGTGTCTCTTGTTGTATCAGCTCACCATGCCAGCCCATTGCATCAGCTTGCTGTATTGCTTGTCTTCTTTAGGAGCCACCAGGAACCAAATCTGGGACCTCCCATGTGATAGGCAGGAGCTCACTCATTTGAGCTACAGCCACTTCCCCATCCTCATTCTTTTTTACAACTGCATAGTATTCCATTGAATGGGATTGTTGTAATTCATGTAATCTACTCCTTATTGATGGAAATTTAAATTGTTACCTGAATTTTGCTGTTACAAATAATACTGCAATAAATAAACTTATAGTTAAGTATATATACAAGTGCAAATATATCCAAAGGATACTATTAGAAATAGAAAAAGTGGATATAATTTCATAATTTAAATTTTGATAAACATTGCCAACTAACTCCTACGAATGTTGTCAAAACCTATGAACAATATATGAAATTACCTGTTTTCCCACATACTCAAAAGTACAGTGTATTCTCACACTTTTGTATCTTGACCAGTGAAAAAATGGTGTCTTAGTTTATTTTTAATTTATGTATGTTATTATGAGTAAGTTGTAGCTTACTTCATTCCTTTAAGAGCCATGTGCATTTTTCTTACTATGAACTGGCTGTTTATTGCAACTTTTTTTTTAGGTTGTTAGTCTTTTATCTTGTCGATTTTTGTTATTGTTGTTTCCTATTTCCTTATAAAATGAAGGTACTCTGCTGGTCAATCACTATTCTCCTTTCTAGAGCTAAGAGTCTACAGCCCTCCAACTTTTTTTTTTTTTAACTTTTTTAAAGATTTACAAAGAAATGCTTACCTTTGCCCCTCCCTACATGCCCTGCTCCCTTGGTAACCCTTAATCTGCTTCCTATCTCTGAAAATGTGCTATTTCTAGTTAACTCTTCTGAGTGATATCACACAATTTTTTCCTTTGTGCCCTGCTTATTCACTAAGCATAATGTTTTCAAGAGTTTTCCATGTTGCATTCCGTCTCATAATTTCAGTTCCTCTTATTCCAAATAATATTCCATTGTAAAAATGTACCACATTTTGTTCATACATTCATGTGTTGATGGACACTTGAGTCATTTCCAGCTTTTGTCTATTGTGATGTAAACATTGATGTACAAGTATCTGTATTGTGACCCTGTTTTCACTCTCTTTGCGTATATACATGGAAGTGAGATTTCTGGGTCAAATGGTAATTCTATGTTTAACTTTTTGAGGATCTCGATGACTTTTAAGTGCTCTATTAGAGAAAGGAGGCATTTTTCTGTGATAAGAATTTCAAATACATGCCCTAATTTTTCATTTGACTTTTGGCTTTGCTTAGAGGGGTTTTGCCATGCAGAGATCACTTATTCTTAGTCAAATTTATTAAATTTTTCATTTATGACTTCTGTGTTCTACATCATCTTAGAAAAGCACTCCACACTTAAGATTATAATTGTATTAGTGAGGGTTCTCCAGGGAAACAGAACCAACAGGAGATGTATATGAAATATAGATCTATATAAAATATATAAAAACACATATCTATATAAAATGCATATCTTTATGTAAATATTATGAGATTTATAATAGGAATTGACTCATGTGACTATGGGGATTGGCAAATCTGAATTCCTTTGGGCACTCCAATGAAGGTTTCAATGAATTCCCCAAGAGAACCTGGCTGGCTGAAGTAGAGATAGAGATTGAAATTCTTTTTTTTTTTTTTTAAGATTTATTTATTTATTTAATTCTCCCCCTCCCCCCACGTTGTCTGTTCTCTGTGTCTATTTGCTGCGTCTTGTTTCTTTGTCCGCTTCTGTTGTCGTCAGCGGCACAGGAAGTGTGGGCGGCTCCATTCCTGGGCAGGCTGCACTTTCTTTCACGCTGGGCGGCTCTCCTTACGGGGCGCACTCCTTGCACGTGGGGCTCCCCTACGCGGGGGACACCCCTGTGTGTGGGGGCACTCCTTGCACGCATCAGCACTGCGCATGGGCCAGCCCCACACGGGTCAAGGAGGCCGGGGGTTTGAACCGTGGACCTCCCATGTGGTAGACGGACGCCCTAACCACTGGGCCAAGTCCGTTTCCCGAGTTTGAAATTCTTTCTTGACTACTGAAGTCATCAGTTCTCCCTATAAGGCCTTCAACTGATTGGATGATACTGCTGTCATTGCTAAAGGAAATCTCCTTTGTTGATTGTAGATGTAATCAACCATAAATGCAATCAACTGACTAATGATTTAAATCCATGATATATCCTCACAGTAACAATCAAGCCAATGCTTGCTTTTCCAAACAACTAGACACCATAACCTAGATAAATTCACAAATGAACCTAACAATCACAGTCTATCTCTTATCAACTTGGCATGGATATGCATCTCTGTAAACCATACTTAATCTCTAAATAAAAACAGTAAGTCACACCTTCAACTAATATAATTCAATTGCCTTGTGTACAACTGGAAACAGACTAACTCTGCTCCAAGAAGATGATGTAAGTCCTTGGGTAATATTTACTTTTAAACTTTACATCCTTTAACTTAAATATTATTATAATACTATGACATAAAGTTAATACAACTAATGTTATATGATAAGAGGATAAGACCTCAAGAAAACAAAGATATTTGCTTTGTATGTATACACAAACATATGCATAACAAAACAAGGAAGAAATACTCATAACCATTATGGTTAATGTTTCTGCAACTGATCCTGTAGACATATCTCAAATTTATAATTACCTTCTTCTACTACCCATTCTATATTCCTTTTATGCTCAACAAGTACCTCAGCTGGTCATGGTTCTTTGCCTGGTGGCATGACCCAAACTTTCATTCCTGAAAAGTCTGGACCATTAGTAGTCCTGCCTGGATTGCATTGTTGCAGTTTTCCAGTGACTTTACTCACAGGGCATGGTAGTACAAAGAGATTCTATAAGGGATCTCCCGGTTCCAAGCTAATTCTTCTTTACCTCCGTTGTGTAGTAGGAGTCTTATTTCCCCTTGATAATCAGGATCAGTCACTCCAGTCAGTAGAGTAATCCCCTTCTTTGCCTATTGATTCAGAGGCATGAGGAGTCCCAAGTGGCCGGGTAGCAGACTTAACTTCCAGTTCAATGGAATCACTGTTGAGTCTCCTGGTGGAAGCACTCCTCCTTTCGGAACTAAGACCTACAGGTGAGCAGAGTTTAAGTTCGCAGGGATAGAAAGAAAAATTTTTCTAGTGGATCAGTAGGGGTAATAGAGAATGGTGCCACTCCCATTTCCATCCCTTGATTCCATGGACCCGTGAGTCCTGGCTATGATAGAAATAGCACCATAGACTGAACTCTGATATAGAGCACATACAGATCCTTGGAAAACATTCCCCAACACCCCAAGGTATTGTCACCAAATTGTTATCGTAATTGAGTTTTCAAATGGCCATTCCACCAGTCTGTCATTCTACCTGCTTCAGGATGATGGGGAATAGGGTAGGACCAGTGAATTCTATGAGTGTGTACCCATTTCCACACTTCAATTGCTGTGAAATGGTTCCTTGATCCGAAGCAATATTGTGTATGATACCATGACTATAGATAAAGCATTTTGTAAGTCCATGGATGACAGTTATGGCAGAAGCATTGTATGCAGGGAAGGCAAACCCATATCCAGAATATGTGTCTATTCCAGTTAGAACAAAATGCTGCCCCTTCAGTGATGGAAGTGGTCCAACATAGCAAGCTGATCACCTCAGGAAATGGTACCATATTAGAGACTGAGTATTGGTTTCTGCTGCTGGAAAATTGGACCCTTAGTAATGGCTGTAGCCAGGTTGCTCTTGGCGAGTGGAAGTCCATGTTGCTGAGCCCATGCGTGACCTCCAACCCTAATACCATGGTCACTTTCTTCATGAGCCCATTAGGCAATTACAGGAGTGTCTGGGGAAAGAGGCTCACTGGTATCAACAGGACGGTTCATCTTATCCACTCAATTGTTAAAAGCTTCCTCTGCACCCTCTGGTGCATCTTCTGGTAAGCATTCATGTGAGACACAAATACCTTTTTTTCTTTTACGTCCAGTCAGAAAGATCTATGCACATACCTCTTCCCCAGACCTCTTTGTCACCAATTTTCCAATCGTATGCTCCTTCCAGATCCCTGACCAATCAACCAAACCATAGGCCACAGCGCATCAATCAGTATAAAAACACACCTTCAGTCATTCCTCCTAATAAGCATAATGAACACCTAGGTGAACTGCTCAAAGTTCTTCCCACTGGAAGTATCTCCTTTTACCACTGTCCTTCAGGGATATGCTAGAAAAGGGATATAGTACTGCAGCTGCCTGCCTTCAGATGGTATCTGTTTATTGAGCAGAATCATCTGTAAATCAAGCCTGAATTTTCTCTTCCTCAGTCAGCTGAACACAGGGAACTCCCCAAAAGGCCATAGTTGCAAGCTGGTAAAGAGAAAGTAATGTGGCAAGAGTGGGGGCTATGGGCATTTAGAACACTTCTTTGTATAATTTACTTGTGCCTTCAGGGCCTGCTTGAGTCTAGTCTTATATATACTACTTACATTTATGATAGAGTACTGCTGCACATGCCCAACTTTATAGCTTGGTGGTTCAGACAACACATAGTTCATGATGGGCAACTCAGGTCTCATGGCAATTTATTGGCCCATGGTTAAGCACTGGTTCTCTACTAAGGCCCAGTAGGAGGCCACAAGATGTTTCTCAAAAGGAGAGTAGTTATCTGCAGAAGATGGCAGGGCTTTGCACCAAAATCTTACAGGTGTGCACTATGATTCTCCTATAGGGGCCTGCCAAAGTCTCCAAACAGCATCTCTATTTACCACTGAAATATCCAGTACCATTGGATCTGCAGGATCACATGGCCCAATGGTAGAACAGCTTGCACAGCAGCTTAAACATGTTGCAGAACCTCCTCTTGTTCTGGTCTCCACTCAAAACTAGCAGGTTTTTGGGTCACTTGGTAAAGGGGCCAGAGAAACACACCAAAATGAATATGTTGCCTCCAAAATCCAAAGAGATCAGCTAGGGGTTGTACCTATTTTTTGGTTGTAGGAGGGGCCAGATAAACAGCTTATCATTCACCTTAGAAGGGCTATCTTGATATGCCCCATAGCACCGGACATCTATAATACAAATTTCACTGAAGTGGAAGGCCCCTAAATTTTTGTTGGATTCATCTTCCATCTTCTGACACACAAATACCTTCCCAATATGTCTAGAGCAGTTGCCAACTTCTTGCTCACTATATCCAATGGACCTGTGTGATATCTTGTAGAAGGGAAAGGAGATCAAGATCGCTGCAGAACAGATTATGACATAGCACTGAAGTGTTTATATACCCCTGCAGCAGGACAGTGAAGGTGTATTGCAGGTCCTATCAGCTGAAACCAAACTGTTTCTGGTGATCTTTACTAACAGGTATTGAGTAAAAAAAATTGCTGGATCAATAGTTGCAAAATAGGTCCCAGGGGATGTATTGATTTGCTCAAGCAAGGATACCACATCTGGAACAGCAATTGCAATTGGAATTATCACCTGTTAAATTTACAATAATCCATGATCATCCTCTAAGATCATTCTGTTTTCTGCTCAGATCAAATAGGAGAGTTGAGTGGGGATGTGGTAGGAATCACTACTTCTGTATTGTCAAGTCCTCAATGGTGGCACTGATCTCTGTGCTCTCTCCAGGGGTCCAGTATTGCTCTTGATTTACTATTTTGGTAGGTAAAGGCAGTTCTAGTGGTTACCACTTGGCCTTTCCTGCCATAAGAGCCCTCACTTCACAAATGAGCGAACTAATGTGGGAATTCCGCCAGTTGTGAAGTATGTCTATTCAATTATGCACTTCAGAATTGGGGAAATAGCGAAAGTTTGGGTTCAGGGAACTACTGGACCCACAGTGAGATGAATCTGAGCTAAACCTCTTTTGATCACCTGACTTCCATAAGACCCTACTCTAACTGGTGGGCCAGGGTGACATTTTGGATCCCCTGTAATTGTCAGTTTAAAGCCCATGTCTAAAAATCCCTGGAGTGTCTGATCATTTCCTTTTTCCCAATGCACAGAGTTTTAGTTTCTTAGATGCTAGAATAATTACCATGAAGTGGGTTAGCATAAACGATGGGAATTTATTGGCTCATCGTTTTTTTTAAAGATTTATTTTTTATTTATTTCTCTCCCCTTCCCCTCCCCCCCCACAGTTGTCTGCTTTCTGTGTCCATTCACTGTGTGTTCTTCTGTGATGCTTCTGTCCTTATCAGTGGCACTGGAAATCTGTGTTTCTTTTTGTTGCATCATCTTGTTGTGTCAGCTCTCCGTGTATGTGGTGCCCTCCTTGGGCAGGCTGCACTTTCTTTTGCGCTGGGTCGCTCTCCTTACAGGGCGCACTCCTTGCATGTGGGGCTCCACTACGCGGGGAACACCCCTGCATGGCAGGGCACTCCTTGCATGCATCAGCGCTGTGCATAGGCCAGTTCCACATGGGTCAAGGAGGCCCAGGGTTTGAACCATGGACCTCCTATGTGGTAGGTGGATGCCCTATCCATTGGGCCAAGTCTGTTTCCCTATTGGCTCATCTTTTTGAGGCTAGGAGAAGTCCAGAATCAAGGCATCAGTAAGATGATACTTTCTCCCTTAAGACAGTGGCATTCTGGGACTGGCTGCTAGTGATCCTTGGTCTTTGGCTTTTCTGTCACAAAGTAATGCACATAGCAGTGTCCTTTCCTTTCTTCTCTGAGTTCCAGTCACTTCTAGCTTCTGGCTGCCCTGGTAGCTTCTTTCTTTCTGACTTTCACTCTGCTTATAAAGAATGCCAGCCATCTGAATTAAAGCCCCACCTTATTCATTTGGGCTACACTTTATCTGAAGTAACATTTTGAAGAAATCTTATTCACAATGGGTCCACAACCACCAGAATGCAAACCAAGACCAAGAACATGTCCAAACAGGGGTGTACAATTTAATCTGTCACACACAGTCGTCCTGGTAAAAGGTCAAGTTCCCTTTGAGGATAGCTGGGAGGTAGATTAACAGTATAAACTTTTGTCAGTGTAACAGTGTCTTTTCCCATGGGGACGCAGCCTTCCCTTCATTGATGGGGTTTTGGGTCTGTAAAGTTTCCAAGTTTCCAAATTCTCTTTTTTTGTGATTCAAGTTATACTTTTGTTCACTTGACCTAGAACTCTTCTGCTTATACAGATAAAGTAAGAATTAAGTCGACTGCCCATCTATTTCATTTCTAGGTACCTCACAATCAATTAGCCAATGCCATAAGTCTCGGCAAGTCAGGCTTTTATGACTCTGTTCATTACGTCAGCCATGCCCATCTTTTCTTTGGTGATTAAGTGTTGCCACTTGGCTCCTTCTGACCTGGGATCTGAATATACACATTGGTTTTTTTGTTTGTTTTTGTTTTGAGGCATTGGGGCTGGGGATTGAACCCAGGACCTCATATATAGGAAGCCAGTACTCAACCACTGAGCCACATGGGCTCCCCTAAGTCAGTTTTTTGTTTGTTTGCTTGTTGCTTGTTTTTTTGTTTTTAGGAGGCACAGGGAACTGAACCCGGGACCTCCCATAGGGGAAGCAGGCATGCAACCACTTGAACCTCATACGCTACCCCCATTGTGTTTTAAGGATCCAAGTCCAGAGGCAGTGGCTCCCACGGTAATAACTGACAAACAGAGAAGAGCTCTTCAGGGATGATGGAGCTGCTCTCACAAATTTATTCCCCAAAGTCCTGATGAAAAGTATGTGCTTTGGACATCCCTAGGGTGGATTAGCCGGTGTTAGAGGATAAATTCACTCTAACATTTAATCTTTCTAAGCCTTTGGATCCCCTCATCTACTTTATACCAGGACAGTTCTGGCATTTCAACTTCAATCATGGCCAAATTTTTGTCCATGATTCGGCCAACCACCCAAACAACCTGTAAGCGCCCTTTCTAACCTCTCAAGCTACAGCATTGAATCTAAAATCTCTATTTAGTGAACCCATATATCAATAAATACAGCCTGATCCAACTTTATGTTCCTTTCACAATTATCACACACCCTTAACACTCATTTTCACACTCATTTTCACACACATTTCCCTGATTTCTTTCTATGTAAATTGGAAAAAAATCATGCAGTTCTTTTAGAGTGTAGCACACCTCATGGTCCACACTTTGTACCTCATCTTTCAGAGTCCACGGGATCTTCAGTATATGTATAGGTCTGGAAGAAAAGAGTGTTCATGGGGGTGGGTTGTGAGAGGAGTTGTGTCTTGCAAGCCAAATACCACAGGGCATTCCATTAGTTTCTTCTGGTGAAACAGGGTTAATCTTTTTAAGATGTGAGGACTGTTTCCTTAGGGGAGGGAATTACAGTTTTTTCAGGCACAGCAGGTTAAGCTCTTCAGATGGAGGTAAGATGACTAATTCCTCTGCGCATACCATTACAGGTTTATCTGGCAAAGAAGCATTAGCAGAATCTAGGGTTTCAATGTCCTCACCTTCATCATTATCAGCCGATATACCCCCACTGCAATTTTCAGGAACCCATTCCTTCCCCATCAATGCCTTCACTTGCAGCAGACAACCTGAGAAGTTGGGAATTCAATTTATGTTGTACTCCATACACTTACCCAATGACACTCTGGGTCTTCATTTCAGAAATCTCAAATCTTTGCCTATGAGAAATAAGAGTTTCTTTCAGGGCCCACATAGAAAATGTCATGTTCTTCATGCAGCACTTGAGTTGGCATTTGAAGCCTTGAGTTCATCCCTTTCTTTAGCAGTATGCAGCATAATTAGGAACAACCAGACAGCATCATTATAATTTTTAACTCCACAAATCTCTAAGTTATCAAATGCACTGTCACCTGGAGCCTTCTTCTTTAAGCATTTAAGTAGCAGTATCCAATGGCGGTATTTTGTGTATCTCTATTGCCAATTCATGCCATGGACTATCACTGCTATCTCTATCATTGAAAATAGTCATTAGTGGCTTTAATATAATCGGTTTAGAGAACCAATTCCAAAAACCCCAGAACCAACTCAGAAATCTCATCCCTAAAATTCTGTTCCTTAAGAACCACTCATGGCACCAAAATTTGTATTAGTATTGGTTCTCCAAGGAAACAGAACCAACAGGATATGTGTGTGTGTGTATGTGCATTTGTAATATGTAAATATTATGAGAATTATTATAGGAATTGGCTCATGTAACTGTGGGGATTGGCAAATCTGAATTCCTTAGGGCAGGCTGCAAGTTGGGAACATTAATGAAGTTTTTGATGAATTCACCAGGAGAAGCTGGCTGGCAGAACTGCTGAAATCATATGTTCTCCTGTTAAGGCCTTCAACTGATTGGATGAGGCTTCTCTCATTGTTGAAGGCAATCTCCTTTGTTGATTGCAGATGTAATCAGTCATAGATGCAATCAACTGACTGTTGGTTTAAATCTTCACAATATCCTCACAGTAAAATCAGGCCAGTGTTTGTTTGACCAAACAACCGGGCACTATAATCTAGCCAAGGTGACACATAAATTTAAACATCACAATTCTAAAAAATTATTCCACAGCTCTTCAAGTATTTTTATAGTTCCTATTTTATCATTTACATATTTAATCTATTTGGAATATGTCTGTGATGGTTTCAGGCTGTATGTACCCCAGAAAATCATGTTCTTAAAGCTAATCTATTCCTGTGGGTATAAATCTATTGTTAAGTAGGAACTTCTGATTAGAATACTATAGTTAAAGCATGGCCCAGGATGACTTAATCCTCTTAATGGAGTCTTTTATAAATGGGATAAATATGGAAAGAGAAGGAGAGAGGAGAAAGCCACTTTGGACTCAAGAAGAGAAGGAAGAGATAAGCAGATGCCACCATGTACCTTGCCATGTGACAGAGGAGCCCAGGATCACTGGCAGTCAGTCTTCAGGAGGAAAGCATTGCCTGATGATGTCTTGATTTGGACAATTTTTGAAGCTTCAGAACTGTAAACTTGTAAATTAATAAATCCTTATTTTTAAAAGCCAACCCATGCCTGTTATATTACTTTTGGCAGCCTAGCAGACTAAAATAGATTATGGTATTAGTAGAGTGGGGTGCTGCTATCGGAAATACCAAAAATGTGGGAATGACTTTATAAACACGTAAGGAGTAGATTCTGGAAGAGTTATAAGGTGCTCAATAAAAAAGGCCTAGATTGCCTTATAGAGAACATTGGTAGAAATACAGATGCTAAAGGTACTTCCAATGAGGCCTTAGATAGAAATGATGAATGTGTCATTGCATACTGGAAGAAAGGTGATTCTTGTTTTAAAGCAGCAGAGAATTTGGAAAAATTGAGTTCTGATGTCAGGTGGAAGGCAGAACTTGAAATTAATGAGCATGGATATTTAGCTGAGGAGATTTCCACTAATGTGGAAAATGCAGCCTGGCTTCTCCTTGCAGCTTATAGTAAAAAGCAAAAGGAAAGGGATAAGCTGAGAACTGAACTCCTGAGCACAAAGAAACCAGAAATTGATGGTTTGGAAAATGAGTCCCCAGAGAGTAGTGGTGCTTGTGAGGATTTAACTGAACTTGAAACCAGCCAGGCATTTCAATGCAAGTCAGGATTGGAAGTATAGTTATCCAGGAAGGATCTGTAGAACACAATTGTACTAGTGTCTTATGGCTTGGACCACTGTGAACTACATGTGAAACCAACAAGTTTTTTTTGTAAGATCTATAGAAATGGAATCACTGCCAACCTAGACTAAAAGGGTCAGAAAAGGGACAGATTGAAGGAAAAATGACTTTAAAGGCAAAATCATGGAAGCTTAGGTCTAGACTGAATACATCTCCTGGGGCCGAGAGAGCAGACCCACCCATAGATGTACAAAGGATGAGTATGCCCTGGAGCCTGGAGAGGGTAGGCCTTCCACCCCACTGTTCAGGAAGAATGTTAACACCCCAGGTTTCTCAGATGCCTGGGGGATCATGGAAAAGCTGGCAGCTACCCCAAGCTTAACAACGGCGGAGCCAAGAGCCTGGCCATCACCCCAATGCCTGAAGATGATGGAGCCTTCACCCTGGTTTTTGGAAAGAACATGGCCACCGTCCAAGTACTTGGAAAGGATGAATTTGCTGCTTCATTAGGCCCCAAGGACAAAACATTGTTCTACAGATGATCTCGGACCTTGAAATCTAATGAAGTATGCCCTTCAGGGTTTTGGAATTGTTTGGGAACTGTGACACCTCTTTTCCTTCCAATTTTTCCCTATGGGAATAGGAACATTTATCCTATGACTGTCCTTCATTGTATATTGGAGGCAGATAGCTTATTCTCTAAGTTTCACAGGTCCACAGACTGAGGGAAATTGTGTTCCAGGACAGATCACATCTATAACTGATTTTTTTAAAAGATTTATTTATTATTATTTATTTTATTTCTCTCCCCTTTCCCCTGCCCCAGTTGTCTGTTCTCTGTGTCTATTTGCTGCATGTTCTTCTTTGTCTGCTTCTGTTGTTGTCAGCGGCACGGAAATCTGTGTTTCTTTTTGTAATGTCATCTTGCTGTGTCAGCTCTCCGTGTGTGCGGCGCCATTCCTGGGCAGGCTGCACTTTCTTTCGCGCTGGGCGGCTCTCCTTATGGGGCACACTCCTGTGTGTGGGGCTCCCCTACACGGGGGACACCCCTGCGTGGCACGGCACTCCTTGTGCGCATCAGCACTGCATGTGGGCCAGCTCCACACGGGTCAAGGAGGCCCGGGGTTTGAACCGCGGACCTCCCATGTGGTAGGCGGATGCCCTAACCACTGGGCCAAGTCCGCTTCCCTTATGTTACCTTGAGTTGGATTCTTTAGGGCCTTGTAACTGTTAGCTTTTACCACAAATAAATACCCTTTATAAAAACCAATAGATTCCTGGTACTTTGCATCAATATCCCTTTGGCTGACTAATACAGTAGCCTAGTAAACTAAACCAATGTCCTGGTGTAAAGGATGAGGTAAATACCCAATACTACCTTTTTTTCCAGATTGCTACCACTACTTTCATCTATTTCACATGCAACTTATATATAATACATTATGCATATTTTTAATAAAATATTACATGGGGGACACCCCTGCGTGGCATGGCATTCCTTGCGCGCATGGGCCAGCTCCACATGGGTCAAGGAGGCCCGGGGTTTGAACTACGGACCTCCCATGTGGTAGGTGGATGCCCTATCCACTGGGCCAAGTCCACTTCCCAGCTTCCCCATTTTTGAGCTTTTATTTTTACTTCATCTCTTAATTGATTGCAATATATATTGTAAAACAATTTTTTAAAGGAAGGTTTTATATTTTATGATCCCTTAAATAGCAGAGTAATTTCCTGACATCTTTATACTTGAAAGGCAACTCAAATTCATATTACATTTTGGAGCCATGAATTTTTCTCTCTAAAACTCTAGATATTGCCCCACTATATTCCAGTAATCAATGTTGTAATGGAGAAATCTATGGACCAACTGACTTTTTTTTTTTTTTTTTTTTTGAGGTACCAGGGCAGGGGATGAACCTGGGACCTTGTATGTGGGAGGCCGGCACTCAACCACTGAGCCACATCGGCTCCCCTGAGTTGTTTTTTCATTTGTTTGCTTTTGTTTTTCGGAGGCACTGGGGACTGAATCGAGGACCTACTACATGGGGACACTCAAGAGCTTGAGCCATACCCGCTCCCCCTGACTTTTGTTTTTATCTGGGCAATCCAATTTTTTTTCCCTGAATTATAGAATCTTTAATACTGTAGCTTAAAATGTTTGCCAGGATGTGTTCAGCTGTGTGTCCCCTTTCATTGACTTTGTCTAGAACATGGTGGGCTCTTTAAATCAATATATACTGTACTTCAACAGAGGAAAGTTTTTTGGTTTTATTTTAATAATTTTTTTTCCATTTGTCTGTGTTTCTTTTAGGAACAGAAATTATGAGTATGATAGTTTCCTGTTCTTCTTTCTCCACAGCTATCAACTTCTCTCTAATTTTTTCCCATCTCTTTGAACTTTTATATTTCATTCCATTTTTTAGCATCAGCTTTGTTCTTGAAATTGACTTCAGTTTTCTCTCTCATGAATTTTGCTCTTCACTGTATTTGATGTATACTTTGTGCTCCTGTGTTTTTGGACTACTTGCTATGTTTTCTTACCCTGTCCTATCTTTTCAACTCATACTGTTGCGTTTTCATTTCAGTCCCACCTCTTCCTTCTGAATTTTTTCTTTCATAAGCTTTGTGAATGTCACCAGCTTTCTAAAATTTTCTCTTGGATCCTG
This sequence comes from Dasypus novemcinctus, assembly GCF_030445035.2. Lineage (NCBI taxonomy): Eukaryota > Metazoa > Chordata > Mammalia > Cingulata > Dasypodidae > Dasypus > Dasypus novemcinctus. The sequence continues at coordinate 51,923,386 of NC_080704.1, forward strand.
GTAAATTAGTGTTCTCTCTTCCTCTGATTTTTCTAGATGCTATGCTCTTCTTCTAGCTCTTTGTTGGCTGTTCTCTTTACCTTCAAATAAGACATCTCTCTGGGCTCAATATCTGTCCATAGGCAGATTGAGCTGATTACCTTTGGACACAGTATCTTTCTATGGAAGTATTGGCAGAATCACCATCTCAGTTCTACAGCTGGAGGTTAACATTAATGTATACACAGCTTAATTTAACCTTTTGCACCTCTTCCATACTAATGTGATACCTGACAGTACATATTTTTCTTAGGGATCTTCAAGTTGCTAACTTTTCTCTGAAGTTTTGGGTAGGACTGGTTACATAATTTGTGGGGAAATTGTGTGTAAAATGAGAATGTGGTTCCCTTGTTTAAAAATAAAAAAATTCAAGATGGTCACCATAGAGCATTAAACTAAGCATGGGATACTTCTAATCACAGGGCCAAGTACAACTGCATACATGGGTCACATACCCATGGTTATGGAGACTGTACCCTAAAAGTCTTCTTTTCTTCCCAATCTCTCCCCTATTTCTTGTCCACTTTTTTTTTTCTATCTGCCTAGATAAACAACAGGAAATAGAGGGGTGTAGAGGATATGGAGATGGGGGTTCAGTATTCTGGTGAGCAGCCTTCAAGAGTAGAGAAACTGACATCTTTGAGTTGAGAGACAGATGGTGGGTCATCAGAAGATGGGATGTGGACCTTAAATAATGGACTTCAACCTTTTACATTCAGTATTTGAGTACATGAAGCCAAGGTCAACCTTGACTGAGATTTTCTAAATCCAGCCATTTAGAGCCATGCACCTCATCAGTTTCACCCATATCCAACCCTTAGATTACCTGCCAGTTTTAGTCTTTAATGTTGTGAAATCTTGTCTTTTTCTCTGCATTTGAGATTTTGGAGAGAAGGGGTTAGGGTAGGATGAATTTGGGTGCAAATAGCAGTACATTATTTTGCACTGAAAGTTCCCACTGAACCAATTTGTTAGGCTAGGAGCCAGCAAACTTTTTCTATGTAAGGGCAGATAGTAAATATTTGGGGCTTTGCCAGAAAAAGCAAGGATGTTATGTAGGCAAAAATCAAGTATATTATGTAGGCACTTATATAACAAAAGAGAAAAAAAATTTCTGTGAATATTTTATTGATGAAATTCAAAGCCTAATAACAATAATTGAGTAAAATTTTCATTAATACCAGTCTTCTAATGAAAAGAATGGTATTCGGTTTTGGAATAACATTTTGCTTAATTGGGGTTCAAAGTTAAAGTTCCCTATCATCAAATCAGACTGCAAATGTTCATGTTACCGCTGATCTGTAATGTGATTTTTCATATTTCGTCTTTGAAAATATCTTTTCAGACAGATAGGTACTGCCAAACACTGACATCAATCCATGTATATAAAATTTTAATTGAGCATATTCATCATTTATGAGGCATTTATAGAATTGTTAGATTCTTCTCTTGATATTTGCCCTTTTGCATGTCATTACATTGCAGATTAATCACTTCCAATTGATGGTTACGTGGAAACCCCTCAATTGCACAGTTAAATGGAATTTGAAATATGGAAATTTCCTTTGGACTTGCATCAAAATCCAAAAAATGATGTTTTTACCTACAGTTTGAGCTTGAAAAAATATCTGCTGCAAACTTGTATAGGAATGAAAGGACACCTTGTTTCTTGTTTTAATTCTTGACATCATGTAAGTGCACGAAGTGGATTGACATTACTTGTAATTCAAGCAATGTTATTTGTCATCAAAATGACCACTGCAGTATAAGTTTCACATACAAATGCTGTTGTGCCTTGTAATTTTAGATGAAATTCTTTAAGAAACAATATCAGGAATGCAGCAAAAATTAATTTCCAAAGTCATTCATTATTCAGTAACAGTAGTTGAGGGCATATATTCTCATTCAAAAAATTTCAGTCTTGGCTTGAGCTCAAAAGAATCACAATAAAACTTTGTACTGTACTGCTAAGACATCAATCTGCTGTGTGGTAGGGCAAGTCAGGGTATTCAGTTTCCACTTCTGACAGAAATTCACAGATAGTTAAGTTCATAGGAACAAATGAAATTCACCATTGACCCTATAACTACACATGATAGATTCAAACATTACAGCAAATTAACTGCTTATGAGCAGTATAATGAATAACCAGAGGGTTTAAACATCTTACATTTTTACAAGCTTGCAAATTTGTTCAACTAAGCATTTTTTCTGCTTTAAACATATTTTAGTCACTATCAGTAGTAACACATCTTAGCAGGTTCCACTTCATGTTCTACTGAATTAGTGTTTTCTCAACTTCTTTGAAAATATTTTGATGCTAATTCTTCAGTCACTTCAAACATGGTATTGACTCATTGAATAAACAACAACTGAGTGATATCAGTAATATCTGTTAACTCATCAAGAGCCACTCAAAATTATTTGCCTTGTTTTTCAAATAACTGTTGATATTGTCCTCAACTCTTTAAGCAACTGTTCTTGCTGATGTCTTAAACAACTTTATTTTATCTGGACATATTTCTTCTGCCCTCACAAACACAATTTAATTAATTCGACATTGGTAAACAGCTCTCTTTCCTTGGCTAAGAAGTGAGTCTCTCAGAAAACTACTTTGGTTGCAGCCTCATTTTCATTTTTTATTTTTGAGAAGAAATTCTGCTGTGATGAAATACTCCATTTAAAATTTTCTTATTTGTCTCACTCTTGCTTTCCTGTCAGTCAGGACTATTGTGATGAGTGCTTAGTCTAATAATATCAACATATAATGTATTCTTTTAGCAAAGCTATAATGTTATTGTATAATAAATGCTTTGTCATTAGAGTTGATAACAATAATCCACACTTCACTGTGCCTTAAAACATGACATTTGAAGTCCATTTTTCTTTTTTTCCTGTTTGGACATGATAGTTACGCACCAGCTATAAAAATATATATATCATGGTGAGATGTGTATGGCACTTAAAATGCTGCCAAGTTATAAAAGCATGACTGTGATTTGTAGTGTACTGGTCAGCAGTATAAGGTGATGAAAACAGTCTTTGTCACAAATATTCAACTCTGCTCTATAGCATGGAAGGAGTCATACACAATATGTAAATGAATGAGTGTGGCTGTGTTTAATAAAATTTTATTTATGGACACTAAAAATTGAATTCCATGCAATTTTCATGTGTGATGGAATAAATATACAAAAACAGATGGTGGGTCAGATTTGGCCTGTAGGCTTTAGTTTTCTGACCTCTCATCTAGCAAAAGGGTCAGGCTGCCAGCCAACTAGCCAATATTCATTGAGTTTGGCACCAGAAGAAAAGAAATCTGTTTAAAGCAACAACATAACACTAACACCAACATCAACTCTACCATTATGCCCCTGCCTAAAGTCCTTTAATAGTTCATATAACCTTTGGTGTAATTCTTTAGCATGCCATTGTAGACTCTTCATAGTACTGCCTGAATTTCCAACTTCAATTTCTGATTCTTCTCTCATCTTCCTGGCCACAGCCATACTTAATTTCTTGAATTTACCAAAACTTCCATATTCTTAGGCTTCTGTGCTTTTGCAGATATGTTGTTGCCTCTGCCTGGAAGGCACAATCCCCATGCCCACATTCCAGCTCTTACAAGTCCATCTTCTATTCTTTAGGAGCCTTCCCTGTTCCCTCTAGGCTGTTAAAAGTGCCTCTTTTATGAGCACCCACAGAAATCTAGGCAAAGATCAATGATGTGGTATAGAGTTTATTTATACAACTCTCCAAGTAAGTAGCTTCAGAAGAGGGATTGTGATATTTTGGGATACTTTCAGCCATTACTTCTTTGCTTACTTTTCCAGCTCTGCTCTATTTCTCCTCTCCTTCTGGGACAAATGTTAGATCTCTTGTTATAGTCCCACATATCTTTAGGAGGAAATTATTATTATTTTTTTAGTCTCTTTTCTCTGTTGTTCTGATTGGGTAATTTTTTTTGTGAAGATTTATTTATTTCTCTCCCCTTCCCCCATGTTGTCTGCTCTCTGTGTCCTTTCGCTGTGTGTTCTTCTGTGTCTGCTTGCATTCTTTGTCATGCGGCATGGGGAAACTGTGTAGCTTTTTGTGCGTGTGTGTCATCTTGCTGCATCCGCTCTGTGTGGCGCCACTCCTGGGTGGGCTGTACTTTTTCACATGGGGCGGTTTTCCTTGTGGGGCACATTCCTTGCATGTGTGGCACAGCACTCCTTGCATGCGGCAGCACTGCACATGGGCCAGTTCACCACGTGGGTCAGGAGGCTCTGGGTGTCAAACCCTGGACCCTCCATATGGTAGGCAGTCTATCAGTTGAGCCACAACCACTTCCCTGATTGGGTAATTTTATTGTTCTGTTCTCAAGTTCACTGATTCTTTCCTCTATTCCCACCATTCTGCTATTGAGCCCATACAGTGAGGTTCTTTTTTTTGTTGGTATTGTTATATTTTTCAGTTTTAAAATTTCCATTTGGTTCTTCTTTATATTTATTCTTTAATTATTGAAACCTCCTATTTCTCTGCTGAGATTTTCTAGATTTTCATTTATTTCAAGTATATTTGTAATTACTCATTGAAGCTTGTTTATGATGGCTACTTTAAAATCCTTGTCAGATAATTAGAACATCTTTTTTACCTTACTGTTGGTATTTGTTGTCTTTTCTCATTCAAGTTGAGATTATCCTGGTTCTTCATATGATGAGTGATTTTCTATTGAAACCTGGACATTCTAGATATTATGTCATGAGATTCTGGATTTTATTTAAGTATTCTGTTTCAGTAGGCCTTCTCTGGTACCACTTTAGTGGGGAAAGGGAGAGCCCCACCTGGTTAACTGGCAGGTGGGGGTGGAAGCCCAGGTTTCCCACTCCACCTCTGTTGACACTTGGGAGAGAAGGGCTCCTCATTATTGCTAGGTGGAGGTGGGATATCAGGTTCCCCATTAGGCCTCCTTGACACCATCCTGACTAGGAGGTGTAGGAGTGCCTCATTATTGCTCTGCACCTTGCTTCCACTGACACTATGGGCGTGGTGGCTTGTTACCACTGGGCAGTGATTAAAGTCCTGACTCACCACTAGGACTCTTCTAATATGGTCTCAGCAGGGAGGGGGAGCAGTGCTTCATTATTGCTGGGTGGCAGTGGTGGAAGTCCAGGATCCCCAGTGTGTGGGTTAGTTTGAGGTCCTTAGTTTCAGCCTGGTGATGGCTCCTTCTGGAAGCAGAAGTCCCAAAGTTATTCTGATAACCAAAGTTTTAATAACTGAAAGTTTATCTGTACTTGGCTCCCTATCTCCCCTAAACTCTAACACTGAATTTATTTCTTTCATCAACGTGTTCTGATATCAACTGGATAATCTTTATGACACTGGTCACTGGTAAGTATGGGAAAAGCTGGTAATTTTGCTTGAACTTATTTTTGATTTTGACATAATGGATAAGTATAGGTCTAAATATATGACTAGATAAATCATGACTGTAGTGACTTTTTATTATCTGTATAAGTCATGTGGCACTAACATTACATATGAGCTACATACCTATAAATTAGGGGTTCTTAACCAGGGGTCCACAGATTTTTGGGGTTCCAGGAGCTTGAATTGAAAAAAAATCAACTTATTAACTTTATTTTCTCTGACCTCTGATGTTGAGTGTCAAAACTATCTGCTGCTACATTCTGAGAAGGGGTCTGTGGTTTCACCTGACAAAGGGGGTCTGTGGAACAAAAAAGGTTAAGAACCCCTGCTGTGAATGCTTCAGATTAAATAGTTGTTTAAAAGGAAGTTAATTTATTTTTCTATAATTGAATGGGATTCTTCTCTGGTATTAATTGATGATACTTACATAAGTATTAACATAACATTGCTATAAATTATGCACAAATCACTCCATAATCTAACTCAGCATACATTTTATATAATTTTAAAATATTGATTCATCTATGCATGTATTAGTCATATCAACTTGGTAAATTCAAATTAGACTCTCCTCAGCTCCTAGTGTATTAAGTTAGAATTTTGAAACAAGAATCAGTACTAAGTGATAGAATATCACTTTATTATAGAGGGGTATGTATTAATGTTGGGCTATATGCCCCAGGTATAAAGTGGATTAGGACTGCTTATTTGCAGGGATTATAGGAAGGTCGGAGAAGGATAAGGAGAAAGGGATTGATAGAGTGGTAATCAATAAATTTACAACCCAGAATGTGAAAAGTGGAAAGGATTTTGGAAATGCCAATTTGCCTATTTTATTGAGGCTTACTGAATATGTGTAGTATGAGTCTGACACTTTATCTACCTTATGGCATTTAATCTTCAAGATAACACTGTAAACAGGGCTATATTTTCCCTTTCTCACAAATGAGGGAAGTGAAACTGAAATTAGACTAATTTGTTGAAGGTCACCCTGAATGGAGTGATATAGAGGATCTGAACCTAGATCTGTATGATTCCATAGGCTGTGTTCCTTCTGCTACACCACTCTGTCTTCCCTGTGGGTTTTTGAATGACTTTCCATAAAATTAATTATTATAAAATCATTAATTCCACTTTCTCATTTCTCTTTCCAGGGATTTGGGGGGCCTTCATACCTATTCTTCATACATATTACAGATTATAAACTGGATAAGAGTCAACAAATTACATAGTGATATAAGGATTTATATGAAAAATTGTCCAGTGCTGCAGGATTGGCTACTTGTAATTGCAGTATACATAATTGCTGGCTTAGAGGATAGGTAACTTTGCCAAGGTCACACAGCCTGCTTAAAACAAGGATTCAAATCCTGGTCTCCCTGACTCCAATCCCCCAACCCAAAGCTATGCAATTCTGCTGCTCTATTTCTAATTTCTATAAAGCGGTTGGAAGGAAGGTCCTGAGGGTGGGGTGCGGAGCATTAAAATTCTTAGAAAGGGCCTGAGTCAGGAACCCCCAACTCCAGAAAGATGGCCAAATACTGCAATATTTGTATCTGTGTCTGTGTAAGTCTGAATGTGTGTGTATGAGGGAGATAGTGGTGTTCAAATCTTCCAGGCTTTAAAGGTCGCTATTCGTAACACAGTTAACAATGCATGCGTTAATTCAGTTATACTCCTCATTCATGTAAAATGGAATACCATGAAGAACAGGTGTTTCACAAAAAGTAATTAAACATGAAATATAACCTATATAAAACTAAGGTTTGTTAGTCTAATTACTAGTTTCGGGGACAATTTAAATGTGTGCCTGCGTGCAAAATCAGTTGTGATTTCCATAGCTTCTCACTGAATGCTGCCATGAATTACTGAGTCAGCACTGAATCGTCTTCTCCATATTTTGAAATCAAGTTTAAATACATTTTGTCTCCTGGTTACAGGTGTAAATTTATTATTGAAAAGATACAAAACTCCATGTTTATGAGGATCTTTATCTTCTGATGCCCATTAATCTTTTTCTAATCCTAAAGATTGGGGGTTTGTGCCCTATAACAGACATATATCTTAGTCTTTTGAAAAGAATAATCGCTGGAAGGCCTGTGTTTTTTCTCTCAACTATTCTATGACTTGAAATCCAGACTATTTTTATCTATACCAGAGAATAGATCAGAACAAGAAAGTGGTGTTATCTTATTGTTTTCCAAGGTGACTATGCGTTGTGAGGTGGAAAAGGTTTTGCTGGGCTGCAAGCCGGGATGAGGATCTTCATTTCCTCTCGCAGGCCTGCCCACAAGCAGCCCCTACTCTTCCATTAAGGCCCCAATAAATCAGAGCAATAGAAACCAACATCTGGGGATCCCGCTTAACAATGTTTCGTCATTGTTTTCTCCTACAGTACTATTACGAACTACTTATAAAATGCAAGGGAAACGCAGGGAGCACGAAAATTTGGACCCAAATTGCCGCCAACAGACCTTTGGCGGTAGAGTCGTGGTCAGCGAGCCAGACCTCGCGGCGACTCTTCATTCCCTCCGCCTGACGTGTGTTCGGGGATCCGAGGCCCCTTCCCCCTCCATTTTCCGATCGGGTGAGGGGAGAAAGGCCGCGAACGCCGGCCAGGCCTAGGGCGGCGCCCGGGCAGCTGGTCCGGCAGCCGCTCCGCGAGCGCGAATCCTCGAGGAGGCCATTACTTCCAGCGTTGTCAAAAGTCTAAGCCTTCTGAGCGCGGAGGTCCGGGGCTGTGCGCCGCCTCCTGGCAACGCAACCCTTACCAGGCCCTGCGGGCCCCGGGATCCCCGGAATCCCCGGAGCGCAGGACAATCCGAGCTGGGGTCTGGGCGCCCGCCTGAGCTCCCGGGTAGGCAAATGCGGTCCAGGGCGTCTCAGCCCGCCGCGGGCGGTGCCGGACCTCGCCCTTTCCTACTCCTCCCCCTCCCCCTACCAAGCCCGGCACAGCTCCCGAGGTGACACGGCCCAGACCCTCCATTCTCTGCCCTAGTATATTTAACTAGCACAACCTAACAAGCTGCTTCCTCCCGGTGACCACCCTTCTCCGCGACAGACGCGCCCAGCAGCCAACCACCGGCCAGAGTTGGCGTCCGTCCTGCACCCCCGTGGGCAGCGGGCTCGGTGGGCGGGGCTCAGGCAGCTAGCAAGTTTGGTGGAGTCACGGCTGACGTGCGTCAACAAAGGTCACGTGAGGAGAGGCCTTCCAGCCGATTGGTGGCGCCGACCGGGCGGGGAGGGGGGGTCACGGCGGCGGCGTGGGGTTCGTTCTGTGACACAATTACAACAACTTTGTGCTGGTGCCGGGGAAGTTTGTGTCTCCAACGAATCTTCCCCCCGTGCCCCCTAGCCCCGCGCGCTCCGGCCATTCCCGCCGTCCCGGCCCGTGGCTGCACCCCGCTCGCCCCCGCAATGTGACCCTACAGCCGAGCCGCCGCTGCTGCCGACCCGGGGGCTCTGCCGCCGCCTTCGCCGCCACCGCGTTGAGATTTTTCGTCGCTGCCGCCCGCGGCGGAGGAGGAGGTGGCGATAAAGTTGGTGTGCCGGTCCCGCGCGGAGATTGGGGGCGTCGTTGCGGGCCCCGGCCCGGAGGGGGGGTGTCGGCATTGGAGTTGTGAATTCGCTGCGTTTCCATGAAATCCTGCGGAGTGTCGCTCGCTACCGCCGCCGCCGCCGCCGCCGCTTTCGGTGATGAGGAAAAGAAAATGGCGGCGGGAAAAGCGAGCGGCGAGAGCGAGGAGGCGTCCCCCAGCCTGACAGCCGAGGAAAGGGAGGCGCTCGGCGGACTGGACAGGTACGGGCCGCCGTCACCCAGCCGGTCGGCTCCGAACCGGCTGACGCCGCTCTCCGGGGACGCCCCAGCGCGGCTCGTTTCTGGCGGTAGCGGGGCGGGCACCTCGGCTTGGCGCTCTCCGCGCCACCACCGGGGCCTCGGGCTCGGGAAGGGACGGGTCGGTGGCTTTCCCGGAGCATTAACAAGCTGCGTGCGTCTCTTCCACAGCCGCTTCTTTGGGTTCGTGAGGTTTCATGAAGATGGCGCCAGGACGAAGGCCCTACTGGGCAAGGTAAGGCAGCGGCGGGCCGGAGCGCGGACACTGTCTCCCCGGCCCGCGCCGTGTTCGTCCCGGGCCCCGCGGTCTCGCGGCTCGGCCAGTGTTCATTGTGGCCGCGAACGATGGCCGAGGGGCTTCCGGAGAACTATTTCCTGCCTCTGCTCTCCCCCCACCCCCGGATACCCCTCGCTCGCTCCTTTGCGAAATCGCTCCTCTCTCGTAGCTTGAGGAACAGAGACCGCAGCGCTTTGGGGCCGAACTCAACTGGGTCGACAAAATTGCCTGCTATTTTCGGCTTTTTGGGGGTATGCCAGTGATCTCTGAAGTGTCTATTTATGGTCAAGGGGTCATAAATAGGTGCAGATTTCCCCACATTTCTACTTGCTTGCTTCGCACAGTTTTTTATTCTTTTCGTTCAGGCAGGCAGTTCTTGAAGTCTTAACTGTTAACCAAACATTTGGGGCTTTTATTATGTCCCTACTCCCACAGGGGGAAGTTGCATGTAGTTTAGGACAGTGAAGAGTTTGCACTGGGCTCTTGACATCTATCTGGATTGTTATGTGTTTTACCTGAAGTTAGGTGACTTGTTTACTTTTTGGATCTTGGCTGCCAGAGAAATATTACAGTTATTTATGAATGTGTTTTCTTCCTTGGAGCTTCATTTCCTGTGTGCCTGACAGGGGAGTCCAGGGGAGGACTCGGGGTGTAGCCTCTGTTTATTTGTGTGGAAAGTTGTTGGCACTGTCATTTAGTTAAGTAATGGCTGCTCCTATCGGCCCAAGATGGCGGGACAGGGGTGGGAGGAGAAAGTGAAGGGGGGGGTTTGGGGGAGGGAGGAGAGGTAAACAGGGAAATAAATAGTAGCGATGAATAGGCCTCTCCTTCGAAGTGTTGTAGCTCGATAATGTTTAATACAAATTATCCAGTATTATTTGCAAATAGAATTATTGTGCTTTCCCAAGCTTGGAAGCAACATTCATAAGCCTGGTAAATGCTTATCAACCTGTAGCACATTTAGTTACCCATCCGTTAAGCTATTGAACAAAGGCTGTGGATCTCAACCTATCTGCATCAGTTGGTATCTACTGCCCAACATCTGATTGAAATATTTGTATGCTTTCTTCTTAATTGGGACCATGAAACTTGGAGAGCGTGCAATAGATGTTGCATCCATTAGGCATTTTCCTTTACAACTGAGATCTTTCGCCTTGCATTTGACACCTAGCTTTATTGTTAACAATTGAGAAGGAAGTTTGAAATGACTAAAGCCTGGCATCTTATACTTAACGTTGATTTTTAAAATTATTTCTGAATTTTTGTCTGTAATTTGGTTAGCCGAATTATTTATTCTTTATCTTTTAATAATACTTCTGTTTTTATTTAAAAGTAATTAAGTGGCTTTGATCACAAATAATGGCCAGAAAACTAAACTGAAATAATCCTTTTTAGTAAGCCTAGTCTCTTTGACTCATACAGAAAACTTGAATTAAACTTTGGCTGTGTTGGTATTAATTGGCTTCTTTAAAATTATCGTTGGAAAAATGAATAGTGACTAGCTCTGTAACGATATAAGCATCAATTATTGTTGGTCTCCTGCCTTGAAAACATTTTTTTGATTTGAGTATTTAACATATTAAAAAATACTTGACTACTGTCAAAGTTGTCATCCAAAAGATTAAACAAAAGATTTAAATTTAAAGGAGCGGAGGATTATTTTGTTTTGGAGTGATTATTGATGGTTTAACATGGGGTTGGTAAAATTGTTTGCAAAGATAATTCATCATTTTGAAAAGTTGGGCCAAATCTATTACTCTTGGTAATGATAATGAGGAAATAAATGAGATCTGATATTTTAATGTAGGTAATGTATAAAATGCTGGTTGATGACTCCATGTCTCAGAATGCTCATAGTCAGATGGGTTCCCAGTGCATAATGCTTAACATTGGATTTTAGATTGTGATGTTGAACTCTTCAGTTACTATGTACCATTGGTTTTAAATTTTAAGGAACTGAGCATTTTTTTTTCTGTGAAGATGTGCATTACTTGCTTAATATTTCAATACACTAACATGTTAAAAATGAGAAACTTGCAAAGTTTTATTATGTTTTAGGGAAGAATTATAGGTTCATAAAATACAGGGTAATTTGATAAAGTACCAAGTATTTTGTTTAGCTAAAGAAAAACCCGTCATTACTTCTGTCTCAGTGCTTGTCAGGTCCTAACTGTTTAGGTCCAGACTTATTAGCCTTAAAATTAAAGTAACTGTTTTAAGTGTAGTAAAACATTCTGGGGTATGTGCTTGCAACCTCATACAGTTTTTGAATGTGTCCTTGTGAGCTGAACATAACCAGTGAAATGTGTAATGTAAAGTTTGACACCCTGTGTTTGAATTGGATTCTGAATAGAATGCACGAGTTGGAGTCACGCTATCGGAAGTACTGAATTATTTAGTTTTACCTATCTTTTAACAGCCCTGAGAAACATTATTTTTTTGTGTGTGTGCGTGTGTAATGTTGATCTCTGTTGGTTTCAGAATTCTCATTCTCTAAAATCTGAAAACAGGAGTTGATTTTTCTCTGTCAGTGTAGGTTCAGGCTACTTACCCGAGGTCAGATAATGGAATTGAATAACTACTAGGATTTCCTTTTAGCTATCATTTTTGTCATGCTCCCCCCCCCCCCAAAAGAACACTTTAGTTTGTACTTTGCATAAAAACTTTTTTCTTGACAGAATTAAGCTATTGCTACTTGTTTTCAAAAATTCTAATTCCTATGTATGTTATTGGATCATCTTTCAAGTTGTTTTTTATTCACATTTGTAGGTTTTAAAAATCTAACTTTTGACCTAACAGCTTTGGAAAGTTTAAACCATGTAATAAGCTTTTCTCACTTGCCTGCAAACTTACATATTCCTTTTCCATGGGTAAGGGATACTTTATCCAAACTGCTGATTTATCTTGGTGACTGAATGTTTTATAAGATTCATTTATGTTAAGAATCACTGACAGAATTTTTGTTTGTAGGATTGTCATTTGATATATAATATTTGGCATTTTGGAGTAAGAAATAGTAATGTATTTGTAGTAATGTCTTTAAAATAAGGTTGTATGACAACGTAAGCTACTTAAGATAACTTGTACCACTAAGATAAATATGTAGAAACATTCAGAGAAATGAAATTTAGTAGTTACAGGCTTCAAAGAAATGTCAACAACTTTGGATTCTATTCAATAAAGAACAAAGCCAATTGTATTTTTATTACTTTCATCTGAAACATTCCACGTTTTAATCTGAGCCTTGCAAACTTTATTTGGAGTTTGAAGCTTTTGGGCTACATTTCATTTTTGGAGAATATCATTAATGTGAAATTGGCAGTTAAGATGCAGGTGCAGTTTTCTTTTAATGTCATGCAGTTGTTTAGGTAATAAGAAATATTAAGTAATTGGCTTTAGATTTTGTAACTTTTTCCCTAAGTTCCTGCTAGATTTTGTATTCTAGTAGCTGATGTATTTTCAGTGAAATGTAAAAAATATTCCCATTCTCTTTGACCAATATTAATTCTTGAGATCTTATTGCTTGTCACTTGAATCCTGTAGCTGTCATACATCTCTGGTATAAGCAACATTTGAGTTTTGAAGTGTGTAGACCACCTCTTCATATTTTCAAGATGTAATTTTACATTTCTGTATTTTAAAAATTTGGCCATAATTCTAGACGCACGCTTCTAATACATGTAACATGTACCTGCATATTGTGACCTTTGTGAAAAGAAATTTGCATGTATAATCTGTGTTTACTTGTAACTTTCTGCTTATATTCTGCTTATATCTGTGGATTCAAGTTACTGAAGTGAATACCAATAAAGAAACGTAGACCATGTTCATTGGTTATACATGTTTGGAATGTTAACCAAAAAAAAAAAAAAGGTTGTAAACAGCTAGTAATTGTTTAATCAAAGTTCTTGAAATATAGCCCTAACTTGAACACTTTGCTCTTTAATCTTGACCCTTAATCTTCTGGTAACATAATTCAAGATTCTTATTTTTTAATTATAATGGAGTTATTGAAAAGTATTTAAGAAATGAAACATTTTAAGAAATTAACTATGGTGACTGTTTTAGTGCATTTTTGAAAGCTAATTTTGGGTTAGTTTTGTTTTCACTAGGATAAGGATTTGAGTCAAAATATAATATACAGTAATATATAGTATAAATATAGTAATAGTGCAAAGTATAATTATAGTAATAATGTAATGCTAGTTGGGTGAGGAATCTTATCTGTCAGCGAACTATTGCTAAAATACTTGCACAGCAGTTGTTTATTTTGGAAGTATCTTTGTAGTAATTTGTTTTTTCTAAATACTTTCTTATTGAAACTTTTTTCTGATAATTCTATTAATGGGTAGAAAGATTATGTAGAATACTTAGTAGTTAATGGATTATTTATCATTTAAAAATGTACATGCTTTTTTCCTGGTAGATATTAGTATTAAAATAGTTGGCATTTAAAATGTTTGGGGTAATGGAAGTAAAGATTATTGAAGCATTCATTTTCCTAAATTTGGTTTGCTTGTATGTAAATGGTAGGAAGGAAAACTATTAGAGGTGGCTTTTTTAGACTATAATATTTGAATATTGATGTCTAAAATCATTCTGTATTATGTGTGTTTTCTATTGGTTTGCACTTAAAGGGATACATTCATTTTCATTGCTGAAGAGGGTTAGTGTTTGGATTAAAAAAAGTAACCACAGAAATAATTGTCATGTTTTATGTTTTAAAATTAGGTCTTTAATTTGATGTATTTTAGAAAGTATTTTCTAGTTTGGAAAGTTGTCATCTAAATAGTCATTGTTGATCTGGGCAAAGTCTCCTGCGTTACTACACAGGGAAGTGCTTCTCTTAAATTTTGATTCACCTCTGGTAATAAAGATATGGTAAAAGATTACAGAAAGTGTTTTCATGTCTGGGCAAAAATGAGATCTGCATTAATATGAGCAGGCACTTTTTACATTCTGCTTTTCTTTTTCACTGCATAACTCTTTTCGTAGAACCAATTACAAATTGAAATGACTAGGGACACTTGTTTGCCACCTTGTGACTATTTTAGGTTAAGAAAATTTCCTAAAAGGTGAATCTTTGTGACTGGTGATAAAGTGTTGTGATGGGTGACACACTTCAAACCAAAATGATGTTCACTGGTTGGCTAACTACAGAGTAAAACGTATTTTTCTGGCTTGGAATATATAACTTACAGTTTTATATAACCAGCATTACTTTACAGGATTTGTTGGCCTTTTTCCTCTTTGAAACGCATTGTAATGCTTGAAATTGATGTTGATGATTGATAACATTGTATGTTGTTAATAATTTTGAAATTATTATTTCAAAATTATTTGAACACCACCAGATTAAGAATCGAAATGGTGGTTAGGCTGTTTAGGGCCCATATGTATTTATTTGTAGACTAGTTAATTAATGGAGTGTTTAAAGAATGCATAACCCACAGTCTTATGAAGCATCACGTATAATTGTATCAGTTTTCTATATTATTTTGTAGGTAGTCATGGCAGTAAATCAGAGCAACAAATACTTGAGTGTACACCAAGTGCAAGTCTTCTGTGCAGGGGATATGAAGATCCCATAGTTACTTCTTGCCTACATGGACTGAAATACATATAAGGATGACTAACCCAGGAATATTAGTGGCAGAAGAAAAGTGTGAAGTACTCTGAAAGTTTAAAGCTAATGTCACTTTAACAAGTTAAAGTTAGAATGACTCTTTCTTATTAAAAGGATCAGAGAGTGTTTCTTGATTGTGTTTATTGGAGGTGGTGTCTATCTAGATATTAATGAGGCATCTTTCAATTTTGTTTAGGAAAAGATGATTTAAAAACCATATTTTAGCTTTTAGCAGATGTGGAGTACAAAAACCTCTGGGGTGAGGGGAAGGGGAGAGAGATTTAAATTTTTCACTTCATAGATTTTTATACAGTTTTATTTTTCCCATGGGCATATATTATTTTTTAAAATAATAAGTATGCTGGCAGTGAATACTCTAGAATATCTAGTTACTTTGACTGCTCAAGCAAATACCATGCAAGGGGTCTGCTTAAACAATGGGAATTTATTTGTTCATGGTTTTGAGGTGAAGAGAAAGACCAAATCAAGGCATCATCAAGATGATGCTTTCTCCTGGAAATCTCTGGCATTCTGGGGCTGGCTGTTGGTGATCCTTGGTCTGTAGTTTGTCACATGGCAAGCACATGATGTCTCTTGATCTCTTCATTCTCTTTCTGGTTCTTTTGATGTTCAGGTTCTGGTTTCTTCCTCTGGCTTTCTCTCTCCTTGTCTAGTCCTTTATAAGTCTGTGACTTTCTCCTGAATTTTTTTCTGCTTATAAAAGCTCCTGATTGAGGTGGACCACCTTAACTGAAGTAACCTCATCAAAGGTCCTGGAACCTAGAATGGGTTTACCCCCACAGGAATGGATTAAGTTTAAAAACATGTTTTCCTGGTGTATATATAGCCCAAACCAGTACAGTGGCTAAAGTTAGAAGATACACCTGTAAAGAGGTGCATGTAAAGAAGTTGGGATACTTCTGAAATCGGTGGTCCTTCATTGAGGGTAGGGTTGAATGAAGTAGAAATATACCAATTTTGTCCAATTTCGCTGTGTTTTAGGTGGCTTTATGATAGTCACAGTTTTCATTCTGATCTTTAGCATCTATTGCATTACTGAGTGTACTTTTGGTTGTGATTTGGTGTGGGCTGACATTTGGGACCTAATTATGAACTATAACCTTGAAGGGTGGGAGTAATCCCTTGTTTAGATATCTTTAGGTTCTGAACCAATTGGTGCGCTGTTCGCAACTTTCTTCTACAAGCTTTTATATATTTTTTCTCTTATCCTTTTCCTTTTATTTAATCTTTATTCTACTTCTCTACTTAAACTGTTAGTGTCATTTTGTTGTGGAGAATTTGCTCACTGGAGTTGAGTTGTATTCTTTTTGTAGTTTTATCCATGGTAGTAGTTAGTCTGTGTTAGAATAAATAAAAGATGGTACTTCTAAGTTTATTCTCAGGAATAAGGTTGGGCTTTGTGTAGTTAAGAGTATTATATAAGGTAATCTAATTCATTTTAATTTAGAACAATAGGAGAAATGGTATTAGACAATGGGTTGCTTTCAGACTGTAGACCAAATTATATTATGTTCATTAGATTCTTCTCTTTATTAAGATCCAGTTTATTAAAAGGGAAAACTTCCAATATTTTCGAAAGTACAGAAAATTAACCAGCTAACCATCACTCATTCCCCAGCTTCAACAATTTTCAACTTATGGGCAGTCTTCTTTTGTCTATATTGTGTACTCCCTCCTCCCCTCCCCCATTTTTTTTTTCAAAGATTTATTTTTATTTATTTCTCCCCCCCCCCCCCCCAGTTATCTGCTCTCTGTGCGCATTTGTTGTGTGTTCTTCTGTGACCGCTTCTATCCTTATCAGTGGCAAAGGGAATGTGTTTCCTTTTGTTGCATCATCTTGTTGTGTCAGCTCTCCGTGTGTGCAGCACCATTCTTGGGCAGTCTGCACTTCCTTTTGCGCTGAGTGGCTCTCCTTATGGGGCGCACTCCTTGCGTGTGGGGCTCCCCTACACCGGGGACACCCCTGTGTGGCAGGGCACTCTTTGCGCGCATCAGCACTGCGCATGGGCCAGCTCCACACGGGTCAGGGAGGCCTGGGGTTTGAACCGCGGACCTCCCATGTGGTAGGCGGACGCCCTGTCCATTGGCCAAATCCGCTTTCTCCCCATATTTTTTTTTTAAGTAAATCTTACTCAGGCATCAGTCACATTATTGAATCCATAAATATTTACTTTTGTCTTTGAATGATAGGCACCTATGAAATATAGCTACAGTGCCATTTTTTAATCACAGTGCCATTATTACTTGTAAAAATTTCTTAATATGAAACATCCATGGACCTTGGTTTTTGTCATGTGGATGTTAAGAATTAGTTGCTTGGGAAATGAGTAGAAACCAGATCCTTAGCTGAATATATGCTGGGAGTGGTATTTTGATATTGTAGAATTCTGTAATAGAATATTATATAGTAAGTGACAAAAGAGATAGTTTTCCCTAAGAACTTAATGAACTTTAGTTGTTTGAGTTTGTTTGGATAGTTTATATATTTGGGGATGATTTGTTTTCAAGATAGAGTAACAAATGTTTTTAAAGTTTTTGTTTATTAAAGATTTATTTAAATAAAGATTATTCCTCTTGCTGTTTGTGCTTGCTCTCTGCTGTGTCCATTCTCTGCATGCTCTTGTAGGTTTGCTTGTCTTCTCTTCTCATCTTCTCTTTAGGAGGCACCGGGAACCGATCCCGGGACCTTCTAACATGGGAGAGAGGCGCCTCTCATTGTCCTTCCTCTGTGTCTCTTTTTTGTTGCATCATCTCTCTCTGCAGGCCAGCTCGTCTTCACCAGGAGGCCCTGGAAACTGAACCGGTACCTCCCATATGGTAGATGGGAGTCTAATCGCTTGAGCCACATCCGTTTCCCTTTAAATTTTTTAAATTTCATGTATCAGAATGAGAGCTAGAAAAGCTTTTGCTTTGGTTGATTGATTCACATTTGTTGGATGACTTCTGTGGGTGAAGGACTGTGCCAGGTTCTGGGGCAGTCAGTAAGATCTGGCCTCTGCCCTGCATTCTGTGGGGAGAGATGGACAGACTGAGTGATCATATGGTGTGGAAATAAAATAATAGGGGTATATGCAAAGTGTTGTGAGCTCTCAGATGAAGAAGAAAAACATTAAAACTTTTTATTGTGGATAGTTTAAAATATGCAGAAGTATTGACAGTAATTTGATGGACTCCCATCTTCAACAATTGCTCTCATTTGGAGCAATTACTTTTGACTGGAGAAGTGAGGGAAACTGCAAATACATGTAGCATATGGTATTGGCTATGATACATGAGTAGGTTTACCAGGTATAGCAAAAGGAAAAAGAGGACAGAGGGTTGGAGGTAGGAAGTTATGGTGTTTGCGGAATTGTGAAGAGTCTAGTGTGGGTAGAGGATAGAGTGTCTCAGTAGATTGGGAGGAGGTAACTGGAACAAGTATAGGGCCCCATCACTGTAGGCCATAGGGAGTTTTGGGTGCCATTGAACTCAACTCTTAATCAAAGAAATGACATGACCAGAGTAGGTTCTAATGGGATTATTTCTGAGTAAAGGAATTTAGTTGTGAAGTATTGATGAGTTTAGAATAGAATTCTGCTTCTGTCACTGACTAGATGTGTCACAAGTTATTTCATCTTTCAAAGGCTTAATTTTTTCAACTGTGAAATGGAAGTGGTAATAAAGTTCCTGGATTTACTGACATTTTTGTGTTAGAAAATATTAAGGTACCTGGCATTGAGGCTGGCATGGAATGTTCTCAGTACAAGGTAAATGTTATTGTTGTCTTGGAAAAGACAATGAAGTTTAAACTAATGTGTATGTATACTTGATTGCCTACTTGAATACTCTGCTTGCGAACCTTTTTTTTTTGGCTGCATGTTCTTTTGTCCGCTTCTGTTGTTGTTAGCGGCACGGGAATCTGTGTCTTTTTTTGTTACGTCATCTTGTGTCAGCTCTCCGTGTGTGCGGCGCCATTCCTGGGCAGGCTGCACTTTCTCTTGCGCTGGGTGGCTCTCCTTACTGGGTGCACTCCTTGCACGTGGGGCTTCCCTACGCGGGGACACCCCTGCATGGCACGGCACTCCTTGTGCGCATCAGCACTGCGCGTGGGCCAGCTCCACACGGGTCAGGGAGGCCTGGGGTTTGAACTGCGGACCTCCCATGTGGTAGATGGACGCCCTATCCACTGGGCCAACTCCGTTTCCCTGCTTGAGTATCTTGATGGCTTCTCAAACTGAACATATGCAAACTAAATTTATCATTGTCTTTAATGTTCCTTATCTTAGTAAATGGCTCTTACCATGACCCATGTGGAAATCCTGGAGTCATTCTTGACTCCTTTGTTTCTTAACCTATCAGATCCTAATAGTCACCACATTTTGTCATTTTAGCATTCTAAATACATTGCAGATCTGTTGCTCTTCACCCTTACTACCAACATCCTAATCCCAACCATAATCCTGTCTTTGACTTTTGAAATACCTTCATGCAACTTTTAAAAATAGATATACTTGCACATAGTATAAAAGTTAACTAAAGAATAGTACTGTGAAATGAAAGCCTCCCTCCCACACCATTTCCCAGTTACCTAATTCCTGTTTCAGAGGCTGTTACTGATATAAGAGGTTTATTGGATAACTTTTCATATTTCAATACATAAAAGCATATTCTGTTTTTTTTTCTTTTTACACAAATGAGATATTGTATAGAGATTGTTAAAATGCTTTGTTAGTTTTACTGCCTGGCTGTATGGAAGTATTAGTAGTTTTTCTATCGAGAAATCTTGGGGTTGAAAGTTCTCTGTCATTCACTTAGTGAAATGTTGGGGAGGGGATTGGTTTTGGGTGATTTTTAAGTTAATTTTGATTTTGGGGTTCTATTAAACCTTTTTACATGGTATTGAAGGTAGAAATTCTTCAACATGCAATGGTCTTAATTGAGAAGCATGTTCACATGTATTTTCCTTAGATAGTAGTTGCTTAATTTTATATGCTGTGAACGCTCATTTGCACTAATTGGAAAATTTTGTTTTCATATTTTGGTTTTATTGGTATGACTGATTACTAGACTACATGAATAGTCATTTGAATACTTTTAATTCATTCCCTGAATGCATATAGAAGTAGCCATAGTTTCTCCTGTTTAATATCTTGTATTTGCAAGAGCCATTTGCCTTCCTGGTTTATTACTTGGTTTTTATTGTAGAAAAGGAAAAATAGGCAAATTTACATTCTTGGTTAGTTGAAAAAGGTATAGCCCTTGGTGTGATGTAAAGTAAACTTACTTCATAGCAAAGTATCTTTATTTTCATTATACACTGACTGCTGGTAGGGCTAGAACAGTGGTACTTTATTTTTTTTTGGAGTTGAAAAGATCAGTGTAGCTACATACATTTTGTGTATTCAGGGAGTATAGGGATCCCATTGAAGCCCAACTATAGACTCCAATATTTTCAGTTAGTTTATTGATTCTTGGGTGGAAGTGTTAATGATGGTAGTATATTGGGGAGAAAGAAAAGCTTTAGAGCCACTGGATTGGTTAAGGCTAGGTGGTATGAATTTTATTTTGCTGTCTAGTTTTGCAGTGTTCTATAGCCACTTTCTCAAAAATCTCTATTGATCATGAAGGTGATGGGGAAGAGTATACTGATCTTTTGGAGAACCTGTTGCTTTAAATGGAAAAAATAGCTGTGAGCACATGCCCTGTTAACAAAGTTACAGACTATAGGATGTCTCCTCAGTCTGTTTGCTGAAAATCTTAGTTTGATTGGGAAGCTGTGTAATATACTGGGAAATGGCTTAGAAATCAGAAGATCTGAGCTTTAGGGTATGCTGCCTACTTTAGTCAAGTCACATGATTTTTATGGTCCTCAGTTTTACCATCTATTAAAATTGAAGGGCTGAGAATTAGGCATTTCCAAGGTGACTATCTAGCAATAAAATTCTAGGCGGTTGGTTGTTTCTTTTGAATTTTTAGGGTTGACTCAGTTCTTTCAAGTTTAGACCTAGGAGGAGGAGGGCACACTGAACTGTGTCCTAGATCATAATTTTCTTTGATTTCTACTGTAAGCCTTCAAGACGACAAACTAAGTGAATGTAGGCACACAAAGGAGCTGAGTAGTATGTTTTTGATAATATAGTTCGAGAACTATTTAGTTAGTCTTAGATTGAAAGCTGGTCTTATTTATGAATGGTTAAATTTTTTTTAAGATTTATTTTAAAAATCCCCCCCGTATTGTTTGTGCTTGCTGTGTGCTCATTGTGTGCTCATCTCTCTTTTTTGTTGCTGTTTTTAGTTGCTCATCTTCTTTTTAGGAGCCTATGGGAACTGAAACTGGACCTCCCAATGTGGGAGGGAGGCACCCAATGGCTTGAGCCACCTCTGCTCCTGCTTGTTTTGTCTCTCATTGTGTTTCCTCCTGGTTGTTCTTTGTTGGTGTCAGCATGTTGTGTTATCTTGTTGTGTCAGCTTGCTGCACCAGCCCATTGCATTAGCTCGCTGTCTTGCTCGTCTTCTTTAGGAGGCATCAGGAACTGAACCCAGGACCTCCCACGTGGTAGGTGGGAGCTCAGTTGTTTGAACTACACCCACTTCCCTGGCAATAACTTTTAAGAGAACAAAGGGTCATGAGATGCACACATTTGAGAAATGTTTCTCTGGAACTTATCTCAGCCACATAGGTGCTATCCTTCTTCCATTCTGAATGTAAACTCCATGAGGACAGATATTTGGGTTATTTTGTAACTGGTGTCATGTCTGGCACATGATCGACAATTTTCGTCGAATGAATGAATGAGACTTCCTGACATAATAAATACCTAGTAAAAACACCCAACCTCAGGCCCACCCTTGGTAAACACCCCTGAAGCTTCCTTTTCCTTCTGACTAGAAGTTGAACATCCTCTGCAAGGGATTCTCTGCATTTTCTGTGAGAATTTTTTCAGTTGATAGAAGGTGATATCACTCTCTGAAGAACTGGCTAGACAAAAAAACTTTACCAGTTGCAGCTTCAAAACAAATAAAACGAACACGAAACAAGAAGTGTGGTGCTACTTTTCAGGAACATCCATGAGGGCTTAAGGAATTTCCAGCTTATTTCATGAATATCATACCATACTAGAATAAACCTATGGCTATTGTGCTTCAGTATTAAGCTAGATCACTACTCTGCAGCTAATTGCTAACCCATCACATTACAGATTATGCTTTAATATTCTGTCTTTGGCTGTTACAAAGGGCTGGTTTAAAAAAGAGCTATCTGATTGTAACAGATTACCCTTTTGAAAATTATCTCATGTAATTTTGTAAAACATTTTTTTTAGAGAAGTTGTAGTTTTACAGAAAAACCATGCATAAGATATGCTGTTGTTTTAATTAAACTTTAAATATTGAGATAATTGTAGATACACACACAGTTGTAAGAAAAAATACAATGAGATCTAGTGTACCTTTTAACCAGTTTCCTCCAGTGGTAGCATCTTGCAAAACTGTAGTAAAATACTGACGTTGATGCAGTCAAGACAGAACGGTACCATCACCATAGATATTTGACTTGTTGCTCTTTTATAACCACACCCATCTGTCCCCCAACCATTTCTTTTCCCTGGCAACCACTAATCTGTTTACCATTTCTATAATTTTAGTGTTTTAAGAATGTTATACAAATGGAATTATACTGTATGTGTCCTCTTTGTATTGGCTTTTTTCATTCAGAATTCCCTGGAGATTCATCCAAGATGTATGTATTGGTAGTTCCTTTTTATTGCTGAGTAGTATTCTATGGTAGGGATGTACCACAGTTTGATTAATCGTTCACCTGTTGAAGGACATCTGGATTATTCCAGTTTTTGGCTGTTGTGAATAAAGCTGTTATGATCCTTTATAAAAAGATTTTGTGTGAGCATGAGTTTTCTCTGGGATAAATGCCCAAGAGTGCAGTTGTTGGTAATTGCATGTTTAATTTTATAAAAAAATTCCAAACTGTTTTCCAGAGCAGCTCTACCATGTTACATCTCCACCAGCAATGCATGAGTGTTCCATTTACACTGTATCCTTGCCAGCATTTGGTGTTATTACTTTTCTTTATTTTAAGTTGTTGTGATAGATGTGTAATGAAACCATCTCAGTGTGGTTTTAATTTGCATTTCCCAAATGGCTAGTGATGTTGGACATTTTTCATGTGCTTTTTTCCCCATCTGTATAACCTCCGATGAAATGTCTGTTCATGCTTTTTTTGAGAGTTTTAAAAAATATATTCTACATACTTGTCTTTGTCAGATATATGGTTTGCAAATATTTTCTGCCTGTAGCTTGTCTTTTCATCCTCTTAGGAGAACAGAAGTTTGTAATTTGAGGAATTTAAATTGAATTACTAACATAATAATTTTGTGGATCATGCTTTGGTGTGAAGTCTTAAGTGCTCTTTGTTTAGCCCTATATCCTGAGAATTTTTCCCCATTTTTTTCCCTAAAAGTTTTATAGTTTTACATTTATGTTTAATATAAGGTGTGAAGTTTAGATTGACTTTTTAAAAAAAATTTTAAATTTTTAAAACGTTTTTTTTTGCCATAGGATGTCCAACTGTTCCAGTGTTATTTCTTGAAAAGGTTGTCATTGCTTTTGGGTCTTGTAGTGTATCTAGTTGGGCGTAGTTGTGGGGGCCTCCATCTGGGCTCTATATTTTGTACCATTTGTTTATGTGTCTATTTTTCTGCCAGTAGTACACTTTTTTTTAAAATAAAAAAAATGATTTATTTATTTATTTATTTATCCCCCCTCCCTGTTGTCTTCTCTCTGTGTCCATTCACTTTGTGTTTACTCTTTAGGTGGCACCGGGAACCAATCCTGGGACCTTGTGGAGTGGGAGAGAGGTGCTCAGTCTCTTGTGCCACCTCAGCTTCTTGGTCTGCTGCATCTCTTATTGTCTGTCCTTTGTGTCTCTTTTTGTTGCATCATCTTGCTGTGCCAGCTCTCTGTGTGGGCCAGCTCTCCTGCACAGGCCAGCTTGCCTTCACCAGAAGGCCCCGGGATCTCCCATATGGTAGATGGGAGCCCAGTTGCTTGAGTCACATCTCAGGTATTTTGGTACTTCCCACTTTACTCTTCTTTGTGAAGGTTGTAGCTGTTGTAAGGCCTCTGCCTTTCTCTGTAATTTAAACTTGTCTATGGCTACAAAAAATCATGCTTAGATTTTGATAGGAATTGCATTAAATCTGTAGATAATTTGGAGAGCATCGATATCTTTGCTATATTGTCTTCCAGTCCATGAACATGATATGTCTCTTCTTTTATTTAGGTTGTTTTTGATTTATTTCATGAGCATTTTATAGCTTTCAGCATACAGACCTTCTATGCTTTTGAAGTTTATAACTAAGTAATTTTATTTTCTTTGGAGCAATTGTAAGGGGTGTTGCTTTTTAAAATTTCTGTTTCCCTGTATTCATTGTAAGCATGTAGGTTTTTGTGTGTTGATCTTGGGTACTGTGACATTGATGAACTCACTTATTCTAGGCATTTTTTTCCCTGTAGATTCCTTCTGGGATTTTCTATGTAGATAGTCATGTCACCTACAAATAGGGAAGATTTCATTTCTTCCTCTCCAATCTGTATACCTTTTACTTACTTTTCCCCCCTTGCTTTATTGTAGTGGCTAGAACTTCCAGTACTGTGTTGAATAAGAGGAGGGAAAGCAGACATCTTTGCATTTGTTCTTGAATATGGGTAGAAAGCACTCAAACTTTTATTAATTATGATGTTAGGTGGAGATTTTAGCTATAGGTATTTTTGTCGATGCTCTTTATGAGTTGAGGAAGTTCACCCCATTCCTAACTTGCCGAGAGTTTTTATCATGAATGGGTATTGAATTTTGTCAAATGCTTTTTCTCTGTCAATTGATACCATTTTATGATTTTTTTTCTTTATCCTGTTGTTATGATAGATTACATTGAATTTTGGATATTCAATCAGCCTTAACTGGAATAAACCCCAACTGGTTTTTTTTTTTGGTACACTTTCAGATTCCATTTGCTAATATTTTATTGAGAATTTTTGCATCTAAGTTCATGAGAAATATTGGTTTGTAGTTCATTTATTTATTTTTGATACAATCTTTGATTTTGGTATTCGGTTTATACTAACCTCCATAAAGTGAGTTGGGAAGTTTTTTCCCCCTGAGATTGTGTAAAATTGGTCTTAATTCTTTTAAAACTGTTGGCTAGAATTACTTAAATGTTTGTTAGAAATCCCTTGAGCTTTATTTTTGGAGAGCTTTTAAGTTAGAAATTCAATAATGGTTTTAGGACTCTTCTGATTGTCTGTTTCATCTTGGTGGTTGAGTTTTGATAGTTTATGCTTTTGAAGGGTTTGCCTTTCTTTAGTACATAGTATTCCGTTAGTATCCTTTTAATGGCTGCAGGGTCTGGTGTGGTCCCATTTCATTCCTGACATTGGTGATTTGTGTCTTCTATTTTATTAGTCTTGGTGGAAGTTTATCATTTTAATAATTTTCTTTTTAAGAACCAGCTTTTTGTTTTATTGATTTTTTTTAAATTAAGAAAGTTGTAGATTTGCAGAAAAATCATGCATAAAATACAGAGTTCCCATATTCTATCCTATTACTAATACCTTGAATAGTGTGGTGCATTTGTTAAAATTCATGAAAGAACTTTTTTTTTTTTTTTACATTTAAAATAACATAATTTGGAGTGTTTTTATAGTGTCTTTATGCTTAAATTAACAATAATTATTATAGAGTTGTGGGTTTACAATACAGTCATGTATAACCCATACACCACTCCTCCACCAACCT
Source organism: Dasypus novemcinctus (assembly GCF_030445035.2). Lineage (NCBI taxonomy): Eukaryota > Metazoa > Chordata > Mammalia > Cingulata > Dasypodidae > Dasypus > Dasypus novemcinctus. The sequence continues at coordinate 51,949,385 of NC_080704.1, forward strand.
CTTACATTGGTGTGGAAAATTTGTTAAAATTGATAAAAAAAGTTCTTTTAGTTTTTCTGGGAATGTCTTAATTGCTGGAGGGTATTTTTTCTGTATATAGAATTTATGGTGGGCAGGCCTTTTCTTTCAGTATTTGGAAAATGTTGTGCTACTTCCTTCTGCCCTCTGTGGTTTCAGTGGAGAAATTAGCTGCCATTCGAATTGGTGTTCTCCTATAAGTGACAACGTTGTTTCTTTCTAACTGCTTTCAAGATATTTCCTTTATCTTTAGTATTTACAAGTTTAATTATGATGTGTTTGGTGTTGATTTCTTTAGTTTTATTTTATTTAGTGTTCACTCAGCTTTTTATATCTGTGGGTTTATGTATTTCACCAAAAAGTTTTCAGTCATTATATCTTAGAATACTTTTTCAGTCTATCTGGGACTTAGATGATAAAAGTCTTAGTCTTGTTGTCCAAGAGATCACTGAGGCTGTTTTTTGTTTGTTTGTTTGTTTTTTAAGTTGGCCCTCTCTCTTGTTCAGATTGGCTAAATGATCTGTTCTCAAGTTCACTGATTCTGTCCTCTTATCATTTCTACTCTACTATTGCGCCCTCTGGTGAGTTTTTTATTTTAGTTATTGTATTTTCTAGGTTTATAATTTCTTTTTATTTCTTTTAAACAACTTTCTTTGCCAGGATTTTTCATTTTTTTGCCAAGATAATTCGTAATTGCTTGTTGAAATATTTTATAATGTAAACATCTGATTCATCTCAGTGTTGGCATCTGTTGATTGTCTTTTCTCATTCATACTATACTTTCTTGGTTCTGGGTAAGGCAAGTAATTTCTAGTATATTTTGAGCATTTTGTGTATCATGTGAACTCTGGATCTTTTTTTTTTTTTATTAGTAGGTAGTCAGCTGGGCGTGTGTGTTTGTGTGTGTGTGTGGTCAGCTCTCACTGGGCCTTACTCACACTACCCTGACAAAAGTAGGTCACTGAGTCATTCTGCCTTGATGCAGACTAGTGAGATGAAAGTCCTCACTGATACTTTCCTGGTGAATGGAGAACCAATTTATACTGCCTCACTGCCTCTGAGTGGGGAGTATTAAATCAGCTTCTCCTCATGGTCCCTGCTGCCCCAGCAAGAAGGAAAGCAGAGGGCCAACTCACACTACTCTGATGCTACAGGGTGGTAGACCGGAGGCTTCCCACCTTGTGACACCTTGTTCTGCCAAGTTGATGCTGGGTGGGGGCAGAAGCTTGTCTCCACTGGGCCCCACTCACGAAGAGAGTGAAGGGTCAGAAGCAAATGCCAATTAACCTGCTTCCCATTATCTTATTCCATGTATTGATGCTAGGTGGGGGGTAATCTTGGTTTCCCACTGGGACACCACTGACACCAGAGGGTGGGTGAAGTAAGATTGTTGGATACTCCATCTTGCTCTGCTTCATTTATTCTTACTGCTGGTTGGGTGCAGAAATTCACTTCCCCAGTGGTTGTTGCTGACATCAGGAGTGGGTGCAAGGTAGGGTGCTGATTGGCCCTGACTCACACTGCTTTCTTCAGTCTTGTTGATGCTGGTAGCGGTATGGGTTCAGTTCCTCTCCAACTCACTGGCCAGGGTGGGTAGAGTGAAGTGTAGAGGTGACTAACTGCCTAGCACTACTTTGTTAAGTCTCAGTGCTGTTTACGCATTGATGGCAGTTCAGCTTACATATAGACCTCTCTGACTTTACTCTGATTAGTGAATCTGAGCATCGCCTGCTTCCACTGGGTGGGAATGGAAGATCAGCTCCCCATTCAGCCATGCCGTTACCCTGGTAGTGGTATTGGAGCACTCCCTGCTTCTGCCTTTCTGGGAATGGTAAATCAACTCCCAACACAGCCCTACCCACACTATCCTGGCAGGGAAATTGGAGCATCCCTGTGTAGGGGATAGAGGATTAGCTGCCTGATTTGCCTTATTGGTACTAACTCTGTAGGGGACTTAGATCTCCACTGCCTGGTTTTGCTGGGCAGAGTATGTAAGGTCTTTGCCCAGCTTGGTCTTGTAGATACCACATAGCAGGAGAATCAGATTGTTGCCTGCTTCTGCCACATATGGGGGATGGAAGATTAGCTGTATGCTTGGCCCTGTTCAAACTGCAGAGGGTTTATGTGTGTGTGAGGAGGGGAGAGGGGGAACATGGGTTTTCTATTGTTGTTTGGCTGGAGTAGTACAGGTATTGCCAAAAAGGTTTTTGTTGTTAGACTAGTCTTTTCCCAGTCCTTTGGCTAGCAGGAACAGACTTTCTTAGAGGCTTTTAGGTCTGTGACTTGTTGGTTCCATGTTGGGGGTTTGTTCTGCAGTACCCTGTCCTGGAAATATGGGACTCAATAAGGAACCCAGGGAACTCACCGCCTTGTCATTCCTTAAGTCCTCAGGTCCCTAAGAAGTCTGCTGTCTTCTAAATTTTTAGATCCTTCCTGTGCTTGTTGTGATATGTCCAAAAAATTTTAGTTGTAAGAGGGTAGACCTGGGAGGGATGCAGTTACTCTATCTTGGCGGGACTGGAATTCCTCCATTGGTTTTTATAGTAGTTAATGTGTTGAAATTTTTCTCTAAAGATAATGTCATGTGAATGAAATAAGTCAGTTATAAAATACTGCCCTCATTATAAAGCTGTTTCCTTGTATCAGTGTTTAATTCATAGCTATATTGTTTTAGGGGTAAGGTTTAAATAATTATAGTGCTTAGTTTTGAACATCAAATGCTTTTTATCATGTTCTTCAAAGGAAATACTTATTTACCTGCAGAGAAAAAACTGAAAGACAAGCTGGTTATAGCAGAATGTCACTGTCTGGTTTGCCATCAAACAGCAATCCTTAGTTTCCTATGCCAGATATACTAATACAATATAACAGTCTCCTCCTTCCACCATATTAAGTCTAGGGAAACAAAACAAAATTTCTTCCTAAATTGTTAAACCACTTAAAATAGATGATGTGATTCAGAAGTTTTTAGGAGGAGCAAGAAGTAGTACATGTAGATGTTTCCCTGTGAATTTCAGATGAATAGGCAAGTGAAAACTAATATTAGCTAGGAGGCATCAGTCTATCTTAGGTAGAGGATAACTATGATTTCAGCAATATACATGTAAAAAAATTGCTGTAAGGTTAAAGTGAGGAGAGAGGGGCTTTTATAATTCATTCCAGCTCTAAAATTCTGTAATTTTGTCCTTTTTTGTTCTTGCAAATTTTTATCATGCAACTTATAAAGAACTTGAACCTTAATTTTCTTTTCTGAGGGAGGAAAAGCCTGGAAAAAGGTAGTTAGGCCTTTCCACAGTAAGAAGTTTCTCTTAAAATAAACTTAGCCATTTTATTATTTAAGAAGTGGGTTAATTATTTTCTGTGTACTTTGTTGAGTCATAGTTGTATGGGATAGTGTTGTCTTCTCATTTTTTAAGTAGGTATCCACTTAAAACTCATTTATAAACCAACAAAGCTATGTATTACGTGACTTGTTTTTTCAGTAACCTTTTTACTAAAGTACTGTATACATACAGAAAAGTACACAAATTTAAATATGAGTTTTTACAAAATGAGCACATATTTATATTATTAGCCATTTCAGTAACTACCTGCCCCCAAGGTTAATGCCTATTATTTTTGTTCCCATAGTAACATATTGTTTATTTCATCAAGGATTCTTGCTTCATTAGAGCTATAATCACTTAAGCACTTCAACTTAATTCAGTTTTGATGAGTCATCTTTTGTTTTATTGTTGGTGAGGGTGTGCCTGTATCATCAAATCCATTTCTTCAGTACTTATTCTTCTCTATACAACTGTCCTCTGTAGCAGTTGGAGTTGAACATTTCATTCTTGAAGTGGTTTTCTTGCCTTACTTAAGTTGCAGTTGATTTCCTTTTTATTTTGACTATTTTTCCTTGGCTTTTATTTGTGTTATCCTTCTAACCGTATTTAAGATTCTTTCTACCTGTTCTTGTTAGCTTGCTTGTCCAACCTTAAGCTTCTCTGTGACTAATATGTATATTTTGCTTGATTAAAACCAATCTTAAAAAAAGTCACAACTCAATGCCATGTTCACTATTTTCTTTGTCTTTCCTGAAGGCCTGTTTATTTCTCTTGTCTTTATCCAAATTTGAACTAAGGCCTTAATTTTTGTTTCCCAAACTGGTGTGCTGCAGAATACTATATTTAGGATATTGATGATTGTCAGACAGAAAAAAAGATTCTATAATTGATTATGGGAAATGCTAGGTTAAACCAAATTAGAGATATTTTTATTTACGTCTGTGAACATTTAATATGCTTAATGAACATTATGAATTTTTTTTTTAAGATTTTATTATTTATTTATTTAATTCCCCTCCCCTCCCCCGGTTGTCTGTTTTCTGTGTCTTTTTGCTGCATCTTGTTTCTTTGTCATCAGCGGCACGGGAAGTGTGGGCGGCGCCATTCCTCGGCAGGCTGCCCCCTCCTTCGCGCTGGGCGGCTCTCCTTATGGGTGCACTCCTTGCGCGTGGGGCTCCCCTACGCGGGGGACACCCCTGCGTGGCACGGCACTCCTTGCTCGCATCAGCACTGCGCATGGGCCAGCTCCACACGGGTCAGGGAGGCCCGGGGCTTGAACCGCGGGCCTCCCATGTGGTAGACGGACGCCCTAACCACTGGGCCAAAGTCCGTTTTCCCATTATGAATTCTTAAGGAGTTTTATTTTGTTTCATTTTTACAAACTTAAGTGTTTTTTTTGTTCTTTTTTTTTACATTTCTTATAGAAAGATTCAAATGTGTAAGAGTAGATAGAACAGTACAATGAAACCTCACATAAACACAACACGGTGCAGCTTCAAAAGTCAACTTCTGGCCTGTTTTTTTTTAGATACTGGGTTGGGGATTGAACCTGGGACGACTTCTGTGGGAAACCAGCACTCAACCACCGAGCCACATCAGCTCCACTGAGTTGTTTTTTTTTCATTTGTTTGCTTGTCATTTTTGCTTATTTGTTTTAGGAGGCAATAGAAACTGAACTTGGGACCTCCCATGTGGGGAACAGGCGCTCAACAGCTTGAGCCACATCTGCTCCCTGTGTTTTTTTTAAAAAAATCCATTCTTCCAATCTGTGTCTTTTGATTGGGGAATTTAATTCATTTACATTTAGTGTTACTATTGAAAAGGCGGGACTTTAGCCATTTTTAGAAGGCACCTGGAACCAAACCCAGGACCTCCAGTGTGGGAAGCAGGCACTCAACCCATGGCCAGTCTTGTTTCATGTATCTCCCTTACCCTACTCCTGTTGTTTTGAAGCAAATCACAGATGCCATTTCATTTACTAATATATCAGTATGGTAATCTAGAAGGTAAGAATTATTTGAAAAGCTAATTGTAACATCATTCACATCTGTGTCTGGCTTCAGGTTCAGGTTCAATGTGTTTCTCTTCATGATGTTAGTCAATTTGATCATTATGTAGACCATTAATTATTAGTGGATTCAAAATGGCGATAATCCTGTTAGGTATTTATTTATTAGCTTGAATAATACATGAATAAATAAACGCTTCCTTCAATTGACAATATGTCTATTAATGTATAAGAAAGTCAAGATACGTGGTTGGTTTCCTGCCCCTGTCTCCCTTTGTCAGTTTTTAAAATAAAGAATTGGTTGTTGCCAAGTGTGACTTGAGTTCTTATTTAAATAGTTTTTTCTTATCTTTAGTGTTATTATGAGCTTAGGGATTTAAATGTATTTGATATGGTTCATTATTAAGCGGTTATACTGATTCTTTTTTAAAGTTTTAAAAAAAATGTTTATATATATTAAAAAAGACATCTAGATTACATAAATGTTACGTAAAAATATAGGGGATTCCCATATGTCCCACTACATCTCTCACATTTTTCTACATTTATCATTTTTCATTAGTGTGGTACATTCATGAAAATACTTTGGAGCATTGCCACTAAGCATGGATTGTAGTTTACATTGTAATTTACACTCTCTCCCCCACATTTTTGTAGGTTGTGGCAAAATATGTAACGGCTTGTATCTATTGTTGTAATGTCATTCGGGACAATTCCCAGGTCCTGAAAAATACCCCCTTATTTTACCTGTTTTCCCCTCTCCCTGCCCTCAGAACCTCCAGTGGCCGCTGCCTCCACATCAATGATATAATGTCTTCCATTGCTAGAATCACAGTAAGTCTATAGTAGGTCTTAGGTTGGTGCAAAAGGAATTGCAGTTTTGGATCATGATTTTTAAATCATCATAACTAGGCTCAAATGCATCTTTATTAATCAAAATAGGAACCATTAAAATCAACACATTTTTGCCAATGAGAAATAAGCTTGTTTATTCCTGTAGTGTAAAAATCCGTGCTTTGGGATTTGATGAACTTTTAGAAAGCATTTTCTGCATCCTGCTGGTTGTGGAAGTGTTTTCCCGGCAAAAAGTTGTCAAGATGCTTGAAAAAGTGGTAGTCGGTTGGCGAGAGGTTAGGTGAATATGGCAGATTAGGCAAAACTTCATACCCCAATTCATTCAGCTTTTGAAGTGTTGGTTGTGCGATGTGCATTTGGGCCCTTTCTTTTGACCACTGCTGGCCGCTGGTGTTAACAGTTTTCAGTGCAGCTCATCGATTTGCTGAGCGTACTTCTCGGATGTAATGATTTCGCCGGGATTCAGAAAGCTGTAGTGGCAGCAGACCACCAGACAGTGACCATGACCTTTTTTTGGTGCAAATTTGGCTTTAGGAAGTGCTTTGGAGCTTCTTCTTAATCCAACCACTGAGCTGGTCATTGCCCGTTGTCATATAACATCCACTTTTCTTCGCCTGTCACAATCTGATTGAGAAATGGTTATTGTGTAGAATAGGAGAAGATGGCTCTTCAAAATGACCATTTTTTAAAATTTTTAGTCAGCTCATGAGGCACCCACTTATTGAGCTTTTTCACCTTTCCAATTTCTTCAAATACCAAATGACCTTAGAATGGTCATGTTCCATCTCATGTTGTTAAGAGGATCAGCCTCAATGATTGCTCTTAATTGGTTATTGTCAACCTCTGGTGGCTGGCTACCGTGCTTCTCATCTTTAAGTGTTTTGTCTCATTTGCCAAACTTCTTGAACCACCACTGCATTGTATATTCGATAGCAGTTCCTGGGCCAAATGTATTGTTGATGTTGCAAGTCGTTGCTTTACGACCCATTTTAAACTCAAATAAGAAAATACTCGATTTTGCTTTTTGTCTATCATCATTTCCGTAGTCTAAAATAAATATATAAAAAAAGTAAGTAATAAGTCACTAGCAAAAAAACATAAAGTGAGAAATGTGCATTAAAATGATGTATAACATAACCACATTTATTTAAGAATGTTTGCCAATATCATACGGCAAGTTTCAACAAGGAAAAACCGTAGTTACTTTTGCACCAACCTAATAGAATACCAGTAAGTTTACTTTAGTCCATAGTTCATTCCCCAGTCCTGAGGATTCTGGGATGGTGATGCCCACTCCACCTCTAATTGAGAGGGGGGCTTAGGTCCCATGGGACAGATGGATGGGACTCTCTCTTGCTTGCAGTTGTAGACTCTCAGTTCCTTGGGGTGGTGGTTGTCCATCATCATCTCCTTGTTAGTTGTCCTGGGTGAGACCAATGAACTGGAGAGTAGGTGTTGCAACTCTCTTGAGATTCAGGACCCAGCTGGCATGTGGACAACCTAAAGATTTTAGTCTCTTGGATGTACACCTATCAATCCTAGTACTGATTATCAATCCTAGTACTAAAATAGAAGGGTCAGAAGAGCCATGTCTAGGGAAATTACAACTGAGTCCAACTCTGTCACACGGTGGAGCATAAATTCCAAAGTAGGTCCCACTGGCAAGGCATCAAACTCCTGAGCTATCTGCCCTGACTAGAGAGTCTAGATGTTTCCAGAGCCCTCAGGAGCCCACTCCACTATTTCAGGTAGTATTTACTTTGGCAAGTCAATGAGATCCTGTTGAAACATGCATAAGTGTAATCTCTGGAATGACCTCCCGACTCATTTTGAAGTCTCTTAGCCATGTAAATTCATTTGTCTTTACCTTTTTGTCCTTTTGGTCAAGGTCGTTTTCCAGTTGCATTGCTAGTTGGTGCTTGGTAGTTAATTTCTCTGTGCTGGGGTGCCTCATCCCTGGGAGTCATTACACTGATCCTTTTTTTTTTTTTCCCAATCAGAATTTATTTATTCAACAAATAATTTGTGCCAGCCTCTGTTCAAGATCCTAGGAAAACAGTATGAATAAGACACTGATTCTTAAACTGCACTTTTTTGGCCAATAGGGTATTTTCAAGTTGACATCTAAATCCATTTTAAATGCCCTATTAGTTATGTCAGAAAGAACGCTAACCTATCCCAGGCTCATTTTATGTATTCCTGCTTTTGACAGGTCACCAGTCATTTCTCCAGGAAGCCTTGGTTCCTTTTAGTGGGAAATAGTATTTAGCAATCCCATTCTGGGTGGCAGATGTGCTAATTACTACTGAGTTGGTTGTTGCTTTTAGGTGTCCTCTTGGTCATAGATAATTTTGCATTTTAAAATTGAGAAAATTAATACATCATAGAATTCACCCTTTTAAAGTGTACAATGCAGTGAATTTTAGTATGCTGTGCAACTGCTACTACTAGCTAAACTCAACATGTTTATCAGCCTCAGATAGAAAGCTGATTAACAGTTGTTCCCCATTGTGCCTTCCTGTCAGCTTCTTGGCATACACTAGTCTATTCGTCTTTATGGATATTTGCCTATTAGAGACATTTCATGTAAATGTAATATGTGGCCTTTTGCATCTGGGCTCTTTGACTTACCAAATGTTTTCAGTGTTTATGTTTCAACATTTATGAGCATTACATTCCTTTTTATGATCCAATAATAATATAGTATATGGATATGCTGCATGTTTATCCATTTATCAGTTGATGGACATTTGGGTTGTTTCCACTTCTTGGCTATTGTGAGTAGTGCTGCTATGAACATTTGTGTACAAGTCTTTATGTGGACATGTTTTCAGTTCTGTTGGGCCTATACCTAAGGGTGGAATTGCTGAGTCATACCATAACTATATTTAACTTTACAAGGAACTGCTAAGCTCTTTTCCTGAGTGGCTGCACCATTTCTATTTCTATTTTCATTTCGGTGGAAATGTACAAGGAGGGTTCCAGTTCCTTCACATCTTCATTAACACTTATTATTGTCCATCTTTTTGTTATAGACATCCCATTGAAGTGGTATCTTATTGTTTTGATTTTCATTTTCTTAATGGCTGATGATGAACATCTTTTCATGTGCTTTGTTTTCTTCTAAAGAGTTCTGTAGTTTCAACCCTTACATTTAGGTTTTTGATTTAATTTGAGTTAATTTTTGTGTATGGTGTAAGCTGGGGGAGGGGGGTACGTATTCATTCCTTACCATTTTGAAAAGAATATTCTTTCCTCTTGAATTATCTTGGCACCGTTTTTGAAAATAAATCGAACATAAAAATATGGGCTTATTTCTGGACTCTTAATTCTATTCCATTGGTCTGTGTGTCCATCCTTACACCAATACCAAGCTGTTTTGACTACTGTTACTTTGTAGTAAGTTTTGGAATCAGAAAGTGAGTCCTTCAACTTTGTTCCTCTATTTCAAGGTTTATTTTGTCTTGTTTTGTTTGTTTTGGGTGTCTGGGGGTTCTTTGCAATTCCATATGGATTTTAGGATCAGCTTGTCATTTTCTACAAAGAAACCAGCTAGGATTCTAATAAGGCTTGCATTCATTTTTATAGCTCTTTTTGGCTACTTGGTGGGTTAGACAACACCCAGTTCATAATGGACAACTCAGGTTTCATAGTCTCTACTAAGGTCCAGCAGTCTTCCAACCCATGAATGTGCTTTTCCATTTATTTAGATCTTTAAAAAATTCCTTTCAGTAATGTTTTGTAGTTTTCAGAGTATAAGGTTTACATTTTTGCCAAATTTATTCCTAAGTATTTTACTTTTTTTTTTTCAAATTAAACTATAAGTTTAATGTATTTTTTTTTACAGATTTTTAAAAAAAATTTCTTTCTCTCCCCTTCCCCCTGTTGTCTGCTGTCTGTGTCCATTTGCTGTGTGTTCTTCTGAGTCTGCTTGCATTATCTGGCATCATTGGGAAACTGCATCTCTTTTTTGTTGAGTCATCTTGCTGCATCAGCTCTCTATGTGTGGCGCCACTCCTGGGTGGGCTGGGCTTTTTTCACACAGGGTGGCTCTCCTTTGTGGGGTGCACACCTTGTGCATGGGGCACCCTTACATGGGGGTGCCCTTGTGTGGCATGGTATTCCTTGTGCGTGGTAGCACTGCGTGGGCCAGCTTACCACACGGGTCAGGAGGCCCTGGGGATCGAACCCTGGACCCTCCATATGGTAGATGGACGCTCTGTCAGTTGAGTCACGTCTGCTTCCCGTATTTAACTCTTTTTGATGTAATTAATGGAATTTTTTAATCTTTATAAATTGATTTATAGTTAAATTTTATATAAATGGAATCATACAATATATTGCACAGTATATTTAGTGGAATTTTCTTTAACTTTTGCATTGTTCATTGCAAATGTATAGAAATACAATTTTTGTACAATGATTTTATATCTGAACACCTTGCTGAACTAGTTTAATAGTTCTAATAGTGTTTTTGGTGGATTCCTTAGGATTTTCTCTCTTTATATGATATCCATCTATACATAAAGTTATACTTCTTCCTCTTCAATCTGGATGCCTTTTATTTTTATATTTAAAAGATCTTTATTGAGCTGTAAACCATATTACATAAAATTCCCCCAAATGCTTCATTTTTCTCTGTTCTCTGATAATGTCTAATCTACTTTGTGTCTCTGAGAATTTGCTATTTCTAGTCATCCCTTATAAGTGGTAGCATACAATAGTTGTTCTTAGGTACTCTGCTTATCTTGCAGCATATTTCATACCTTTTTCTTGTGATCAAATAATATGCCGTTGTGTATATGTACCATATTTTGTTTATCCATTCATTTGTTGATAGACACTTGGGTTATTTTCATCTTTTGGTTATTGTGATTAATGTTGCTGTAAGCACTGGTATACAAGTGTCTGCCTGTGACCCTGTTTCCACTCTCTTGTCATATTGGTAATTTGGTATTTTTTTCTGGAAAGTCATATTGCTTTCCATTTTATTTCTTTTTTTTTTAAAGATTTATATATTTATTTATTTCTCTCCCCTTCCCCCCCACCTCCCCGTCCTGGTTGTCCGTTCTCTGTGTCTATTTGCCGTGTCGTCTTTGTACGCGTCTGTTGTCAGCAGCATGGGAATCTGTGCTTCTTTTTGTTGTGTCATCTTGTTGTGTCAGCTCTCTATGTGTGCGGTGCCATTCTTGGGCAGACTGCACTTTCTTTCGCACTGGGCGGCTCTCCTTACGGGGCATACTCCTTGTGCGTGGGCCTCCCCTACGTGGGGGACACCCCTGAGTGGCACGGCACTCCTTGCGTGCATCAGCACTGTGCATGGGCCAGCTCCACACCGGTCAAGGAGGCCCAGGGTTTGAACCGCAGATCTCCCATGTGGTAGACGGATGCCCTAACCACTGGGCCAAGTCCACTTCCCCACCATTTTATTTCTTATTCTTGTTCAGCTGCCCTGGCTAGAACCTTCAGTACCATGTTGGAATAGTGGCAAGAGCGGACGTTCTCTCTTGTTCCTAACTTGCTGTTATCATTTATGAAAAGTGGGATATGAAGTCTCCAACTATTGAATTGACTATTTTTCTTCAGTTCCTTAAGCTTTTGCTTCAGGTGTTCTGAGGCTGTTACGTGCAAGTTTGCTTTTTACTGTTGTATCTTGATGAATACATCCTTTTATCATTATAAATGTTCTTTGTCTTGTAGCAATTTTTGTCTCAAAGTTTATTTTGTCTCCTATTTGTATAGCCATTCTGGTTCTATTTTGGTTACTTTTTGCATAGTACATATTTTTACATTCTTTTAGTTTGAATCTGCATTTGTTTTTTAAATCTAAAGTGCCTCCCTTTTAGACGGCATTTTGAATCATGCCTTTTTTGGTCTATTTCCAGTCTTTAGCTTTTAATTGTGAAGATTTTTCTTAATTTTCATGTTATATAATTACTGATAGGTAGGATTTACACCTGTCATTTTGTTATTTGTTTTCTGTATGTCTTTTGTTGTTACTTTTCCTGTATTCTTCCATTACTTTCTTTTTTGTGTGTTAAGTAGGTATTTTTTAGTACACCATTTTAATTTCCCTTTTGTTGATTTCACTATATATATCTGCTTTTTTTTTTTTCTTAAGTGGTTGCCTTGGGGATTACAGTTAGCATCTTAATTTATAACAACCCAGTTCTGATTAATACCAGTTTAATTTTAATAATATGCACAAATTTTGCTCCTCCTTTATAGTCCTGTTCCTTTCTCCCTTCTTTGTGATGGTATTGTCATACAATTACATCTTTATATATTGTGTTTCTATCAACACATTATATAACCATTGCTTTATGGAGTGTCTTTTAAATTACTTAGGAGAAAAAACTAATAAATAAATAATGCATTTATACTTTTTAAAATTTACTTAGGAGTTAACCTTTACCAGTACTCTTCTATTTTCTCATAATGGTTTGAGTTATGGTCTATTGTTTGAGTTCACCCCCTTTTTTATTACTTGTAGTGAAGCTGTGCTAGTGGCATATTCTCTCAGTTTTTAAATGTGGCAATATCTTAATGTTTCCTTCAGTTTTGAAGGATAGTTTTGCCAGATACAGAATTCTTGGCTGACAGTCTGTTTTCATTCAGCACTTTTATTATGTCATCCCATTGTCTTTTGGCCTCCTGATGAGAAATTAGGTATTAATCCGATTGAGGATTCTTTGTATGTGATGAATCTTTTTCTTTCATTGCTTTCAGGATTTTCTTGTCTTTTGACACATTGGCTATGCAGTGTTTAGGTGTGGAGATCTTTGTGTGGATATCTTTGTGTTTAATCTACTTGGAATTTATTGAGCTTTTTGGATATGTAGATTCTTTTTCACTTAATTTGGCAATTTTGAATAATTTCTTCAAATATTCCCTCTTCTCTCCTCTCCTGGGATTCCCATTGTGCGTATATTGGTGCACTTCTTAGTGTCCCATAAATGTCTAGTCTGTTTACTCTTCCTCATTATGTTTTCTTCTTTTTCCTCAAGTGGTGGATAGTCTCAATTGATCTAGCTTCAGGTTTACTGGTGCTTCTAATGTTTTTATCTGCTATTGAGCCCCTCTAGTAGATTTTCCATTTCAGTTATTGTACTTCTCAACTCTGGAATTTGTTTGGTCTTTTTTTTTTTTTTTTAAGAAATTTCTTTTTTATTGATAATCTCTATTTCTTAGTAAACTCCTTAGTTCTTTAGAAATGAATTCCCTTAGTTCTTTATTTCTTTTTCTTTGTTATATATATGTGTCTGTATTTCCCTTTTTTCTTTGAACATATTTATAATAGCTGATTTAAAGTTTAGTAAGTTCATCCTCTAAGCTTCACCTGGGACATTTTTTTTTTTTTTTTAAGGAGGTACTGGGCATTGAACCTGGGACCTTGTACATGTGAATCAAACACTCAACCACTGAGCTACCTTGGGACATTTTCTTTTGGTTGCTTTTTGTCCTGTGTGTGGGCTGTCTATTCTTTTTTGCATGTCTCAGATTTTTTGGTTGAAAACTGGACATTTTAAGTAATGTGGCAATTCTAGAAAATAGAATGCTTCTCACCTCCAACCTGCAGCATTTGTTTTTGTTGCTGTTTGTTGTACTTTTTGTTGCTTTGCTTAGTGACTTTCCTGAACTAATTTTGTAAAGTCAGCATTCTGTCATGTGCTGCTACTGAAGTCTCTCCTTGTTTACTTCAGTGTTTTAGCTAATGGTCAGACAGATATTTCCTTAACTGTCTAGAAAAATTAATTAAGTCTTCCACTTTTTGGTGAGGGGCACTCTGTGTGCATACTGGTGCCTACCTTTGATACTCAGCCAGGGAGTTGAGAACTGTCACACCTCTGCTTTAGTCTTCACTTTTTTTTTTTTTTTTTTTAAGATTTATTTTATTTATTTAACCCCTCCCCCGGTTGTCTGTTTTCTGTGTCTTTTTGCTGCGTCTTGTTTCTTTGTCTGCTTCTGTTGTCGTCAGCGGCACGGGAAGTGTGGGCGGCGCCATTCCTCGGCAGGCTGCACTTTCTTTTCACGCTGGGCTGCTCTCCTTACGGGTGCACTCCTTGCGTGTGGGGCTCCCCTACGCGGGGGGCACCCCTGTGTGGCACGGCACTCCTTGTGTGCATCAGCACTGCTCATGGACCAGCTCCACACGGGTCAAGGAGGCCCAGGGTTTGAACCGCAGACCTCCCATGTGGTAGGCGGATGCCCTAACCACTGGGCCAAAGTCCGTTTCCCTAGTCTTCACTTCTTGCTTGTCTAGAGCTTTATGGTCTCAGATGAGAACCTAGAACAGGTGTTCCTGAGTATGGCATAACCTTGGGCATGTACACAGTCCTACACCTGTCCTTGGCTCTGTTGTTTTTCAGATTTTCTGTATTTGTTAGAACTTTCCAAATTATTACATGTGTGTCATTCCTCCACTTTCCCTTTTATGCTTTACAGTTTGTCTGTTATTTGCCCCAACTGTTACCAACTGCGGCAGCCAACCTCAAAGATAAACAGTTCCTGCAGTTATTTTCCAGAAGTGTATCTGGAGTAGATCTTTTTCACTGGGCAAAGTTCTGAGTTAGGATAAATATGGGCTGCTTTACATGAGGGGTCTTCCTGAGAACCATCAGATAGGTCAAATAAAAACACATTTCGGGAAGCGGACTTGGCCCAGTGGTTAGGGTGTCCGTCTACCACATGGGAGGTCCGCGGTTCAATCCCCAGGCCTCCTTGGCCCATGTGGAGCTGGCCTATGTGCAGTGCTGATGCATGCAAGGAGTGCCCTGCCATGCAAGGGTGTCCCCGCGTAGGGGAGCCCCACGCGCAAGGAGTGCGCCCCGTAAGGAGAGCTGCCCAGCGTGAAAGAAAGTGCAGTCTGCCCAGGAATGGCGCTGCACACACGGAGAGCTGACACAAGATGAAGCAACAAAAAAGAAACACAGATTCCTGTGCCGCTGACAACAACAGAAGTGGGACAAAGAAAGAACACGCAGCAAATAGACACAGAGAACAGACAACTGGGGTGGGGGGAAGGGGAGAGAAATAAATTAAAAAAAAAGTTAAAAAAAAAACACAAAAACACATTTCCTGGAACTGAGGCTTTGAAAGAGCTTCAGTCGTTCTGCTCTCCCTCTGCTGGCTTTCATGCTGCTAGTTTTTTTTTTTTTTACTGCAAATGCATGCTACTACTTTTTAAGTCTACTAGAGAGAAGGGGGGATGGGGCTAGGGCAATTAAAAAAGCCACAAAGAGCTCTGTTTTTACTATGATTAAGCCATTTTTCTTGAGTAAACACTCCCTGGATTGCTGTACACATTTGGTTTATTACAGAGTTATGACTAAGCTGATTCTGAAAATTTTTGTCAGTTTCTCATTGGAGAAGAACTTTTGGAGGTCCTTACTTTGCCATTTTCCATTTTCACTGTCACCCTGTATTTTTATTTATTTATTTTATTTTTATTTTTTTTTGTAATTTTAAAAAATTAATAGGTCACAAGGAATGTTACATTAAAAAACATAAAGAACATAAGAGGTTCCCATATAACCCACTCCCCACTCTCCACCACATCATTTTTGTAAATTGTATTTTTTTTGAAGATATATACATCACACAAAAAATGTTACACTAAAAAGTATAAGAGGTTCCTGTATACCCCCCCCACTTCTCCCCCACCCCACTCCTCCCACACCAACAACCTCCCTCATCATTGTGGCATACTCATTGCACTTGGTGAACACATTTTGGGGTACTGCTGCACTACACAGATGATAGTTTACCCTGTAGTTTGCACTTTCCCCCACTACATTCAGTGGGTTATGGCAGGATATATAAAGTCTATAATCTGACCCTGCAGAGTCTGGGCTATGATGTGGACCATTGACTATGGGGTGCAGTGATGCTCAGAGATGAACTTACCAGGTGCAATGGATGTGTCATGATGATGGGAGAGAGTGTTGCTGTGGAGGGAGTGGGGGGCAGGGGCGGTGGGGTTGAATGGGACCTCATATTTTTTTTAATGTAATTAAAAAAAATAATAAATAAATAATTAAAAAAAAAAATCTGACCCTGCAATATCATTAGGCAACTCAAAATCCCCCAAGTGCCCCTCATCCATCTCTTCCACCCTCTCCCTGCCCTGCGTTCTTTTTTAGAGTGACATTGTTCATGTTTCACACAGGTCCTTTCAGTTCAAATTCAGAAGTACAGTATTTTGTCATTGATTTTAAATGTCCTTTCTCATTTGTTGAAAATTTTGATTCTCAAAGACAACGACATAATTACTCAAGTGTGTTATCACCCACTACACACTTTAACAGTGTAGAAAAACAATACCAACACTACCATGACCAGATGTTTACCCATTGTTGCTTGAAGTTTTTTGTAGGTTTTTTTTAATCCTTAGAATCTATTCCACTGGTAATAGCTGGCCAAATCATTATGCCTTTTTTTTTTTCTTTTGAAATAATTTTAAACTTACAGGGCAGTTGCAAAAATAATACGAATCCCATACAGAGAACTGGGGCATAGCCTACTACCCTGAAACCCAAATCGTCCAATTTAAACATTTTGTCACCTTTGCTGTATCTGTCTGTTTTCTGAACATTTGAGATTAAGTTGTCCACATCATACTCATTGAACATGTAATACTTCCGTGTAAATTTCCTACAAACAAAAATACCAGTTATATAACTACCTTAGGTGCAGTTACCAAGTTGAAGAAATTTTACATTGATATAAAGCTTATATTCTATGTTTCAGGTTTTTCTTATGTCCTAATGTCCTTTTGAGCCTTTTTCGTTCTTAAATGTCATCAATAACATATATTGCATTTAATTGTCACTATCTCTGTATTCTTTTTTTTCCAATTGTAGAAGCATATATACAACATAAATCTTCCCAACACTCCAACCCCTCCCAAGTTTACCATTCAGTAGGATCAATAACATTTACAGTGTTGCAGTACCCTTGCCACTATCCATTACTAGAACATTTCCTTCACACTCCAAACAGAAACCTTGTGCTTATTTTGCATTAACTCCTCAGTGCTCCTGCCGCATCTCTGGTAAACTGTACTCCACTTTTTGTCTCTATGATTTTGCCTATTTTGGTATTTCCTTTGTGGTTACCATGTGGCTGAAGTTTAACATCCTAAATCCATAACAATCTTGTTTACTTTGATACCGGCTTAACTTGAATGACTTGCATTATGTTCCTCAACCTCCTAGGAGTTGTGTAGCACTGTCCTAGTCTCCTGACCACCCCCCCCCCCCATCCTTGCAGAGTTAGAACCATTGTGCTTGGTGCTCCCAGAATATAGTTTTTCCTTTTTAAACTTGAATTCCTTTTTTAAAAAATTAGCAATAGCTTTGTCAGTATATATTTGCACAGTGTAAAATTCGTACTTTGATGTGTACAATTCTTCTTATACTGTCAAATCAAAAAATATATTCCCACTCTCCCAAGGAATCCTCTCCAATCTTTAGCACCTTTTCTGATATTTACTACTACATTTCATATCGTCAGTGCTGGTATTTAAGACTATGTAAGTGTTCTTCACTGTGATTATTCTGATTACTTTCACTTTTTAAAAAAATTTTTCCCTTCTTTTTCTTTTAGTTTTCTGTGTCTCTCATGTATGTAGCTCCAAAGTGGCCAAACTCGTCAGGTAATTTGTCACTTTATTACATTATTAGCCTTACTCTTCAAAGATTTCTGTGGCTTTGTTAGGCCACTAGGCTTGTTGAACACTTGGCATTCTGACACTTCCTGTTCCCTTTACTCTGGGGCTTCAAGAAGGACAAACCTGGTAGCTAGTGTTTTGTTAGCCAAACTGGGGAAATGGGCTCTGGGGCCAATCCTCACCCTAATCTCTTCTTTGTATTTGTATTTTATTCAGCCTTTCTAGAGTTAAATGTTTGGTCTTTTGCTGGGGTTGGGGAGGAGGTAGTTGGGTAGGGTTGGTTCCCTGGTAAGAGTGATTTAGAGGAGCAGATATAGAGGTCTAATTGCTCTTATCAG
The DNA here is from genome assembly GCF_030445035.2 of Dasypus novemcinctus. Classification (NCBI taxonomy): domain Eukaryota; kingdom Metazoa; phylum Chordata; class Mammalia; order Cingulata; family Dasypodidae; genus Dasypus; species Dasypus novemcinctus. The sequence continues at coordinate 51,967,601 of NC_080704.1, forward strand.
TCCTCTTTTCAGCCATTGCCACCATTTCTTAGCACCTCCCAGGATTCTGCTGCTTGAATAGGCTTGTTACATGCTTACTGAAACCTAAGACACTTGACATTTCATCTTCTTTCTGTCTTTCAGAATTTTTTTGATCTTCTTTTCCTGCATTGTCTTGGTCTGGTTGTTTTGCTGCATAACAAACCACCCCCAAACCACCGTTGTATTATGTTCACAGAATCTGTGGGTCTGGAATTTGGAAAGTGTACAGCTGGGGTGTTTCTTCTTCACTCCACATGTTTGAGACCACAGTTATGATGACTGAGATGGCAGAGGGAGAACTCAAACAGCTTGTGTTATGGGATCTGCTTCCTAATGGCTTCTTTAGCCCATGTGTGGCACCTTGGCAGGGATGGCTGGAAGGCTGGGCTCAGCTACAACTTTTGATCCATGTGCTTCCATGTGACCTTTCCAGCATGGTGGCCTTAGAGTAGTTGGATCTCTTACATGGCAGCTCAGGGATCTAAGAGTGAGGTACTTAAGAGGACAAGGAAGGTACAAGCTGCATGCTCTTACATGGCCTGTATTCACAAGTCATACAGTGTCATTTCTGCAGTAATCTGTTGGTCAAAGCAGCCACAAACCCACCCAAATTGTAGGGAAGGGACCATAAACTCCATGTCTTGATGGAGGAGTGTCAAGTTTACACTGCAGAAAAGCATGTGAAATTCGGATATTGTTGTGGTCAGTTTTGGCAAAAACAATGTGCCATACTTTTGTTTGTTCTCAAAATTCCTTAGCTTTCATTTCAGAAGTATTGGTTGGAGGCAATGATAAACTCATTTGTTCAAACTGAAAATCCCTTGCATGAAGACCTTTTTTTTTTTCTTTTCATTTTGATAACATATATATATAACATAAAATTTGGTGTTTTAACAATTAAGTCTACAATTAATTGACATTAATTGCATTTATAATGTTGTGCTGCCACCAGTTCCTCTATTACCTGTTTCATCATCACTTCAAGCAGAAACTAAGTACCGACTAACCAGTAATTTCTAATTCTCTGCTACCCCCAGCCCCTGGTAGCCTCTAATCTACTTTCCATCTCTGTTAATTTGTTTATTCTAGATATTTCATATAAGTGGAATCATAATGGTTAAAGCTCTCTGTGGGCCTTTTAGTCTCATTTTATATTCTTTACTTGCTTAGTAGTGGTTAATAACTTTTCTTTACCTTTGCTGCCATCTTTTAACTCTACCTCTCCAACTATCCCATGAATATATTATTATATCATCTCCACTATCTGAAGGACTCTTATTCTTAACTTTCTAGAATGTACTGTGAAACAAGAAATTAGCCAAAAGAAATGACCTCTGAGCCAAAAGATACCCCACAGTCTGTGTACTGAATTTACATACTTTATATGTGGGAGAACTTTATAAGACTCATTTTTATTTCTGATGCTAGTCTAATGGTGACTGCTTATTTGGTTTTCTGTCCCTCAGAAAATTAGAAGATGTGAATTAGGAGAGAAGAAAAGCTACCAGATGCCTGCATTCTCATGTCAGATAGTATAGTAGTAGAGCAAATCAGGTAACTGTTGAAAGAAATAAGGTGATATAAGCATAGCAATTTGGGGCTCCTTAGGGTGAGTTCCTAATGGCCTTGTTTTATTAAAATAGCACAGCGTAATAACCAGTTTCTTTCCTCTTAATGGCTATTTAGTTAAATTACATTAATTTAACCAAAGAAATGGTTCATTTGTGTTTTCTTTACTCTGTTTACAAAGATAGGAAATCTTGGTGAGATTGTATCCATGATGGCTTAAAAAAGGTAGCTGTCATATACTTTTAGTTGTCTTTAAGTCTGCCTAAGTGGAATGTCTCATTTTCTAATATAACAGGAATGAAGGTTAGTTTTACTTCCTTGACAAACATTTAGGGCAGTGTTGATCAGATTTTTTCTCCACCATAAATAATGTGAAGAAATGACTTAAAAATATGTTGTGATCTAGTATATAGTTCTCTATTTTTTGTAACTAGAAGAATATCTTTTCCCATAAAACAGTATTTTGGGAAAACACTGCTTAAAAGTGCTAAGATAAATCTCTGTTCCATTGGAATGTTTAAGAATTTGCATATCAGTGGAGTCTAAATTAATGAGCTGAACAGAGGGTTGAGGAAAACAATTGTGGGAATAACCTGTTCAGGAGAATATTTATACTAGGTCAGGAGCCCTCAGACCTGAGAGAGAAACCGCTTCTTTTTCATCTTTTAAGTATCAGATTTACAAGAGCAGTTTTCTTTTCCAATAGTTTTTGTCTACCGTCATCCTGTCTCCTCTACTATTTTTTTTTAAAGATTTATTTTTATTTATTTCTCTCCCCTTCCTCCCCCCCCCCCCACCCCAGTTGTCTGTTCTCTGTGTCCATTTGCTGCGTGTTATTTTTGCCCGCTTCTGTTGTTGTCAGCGGCACGGGAATCTGTGTTTCTTTTTGTTGTGTCATCTTGCTGCGTCAGCTCTCCGTGTGTGTGGCGCCATTCCTGGGCAGGCTGCACTTTTCTTTTGCGCTGGACGCTCTCCTTACGGGGCGCACTCCTTGTGCGTGGGGTGTGCTACGCGGGGGGCACCCCTGCGTGGCAGGGCGCTCTTTGTACGCATCAGCACTGCGCATGGGCCAGCTCCACATGGGTCAGGAGGCCTGTCATTTGAACCGTGGACCTCCCATGTGGTAGGCGGACGCCCTATCCATTGGGCCAAGTCCACATTCCTGCTCTACTATTTTACTTATAACATTTCTACCATCTAGAAATGAATTAGTACTTGATTATGGTTAAGAATAAATAACTGATACATGTTTTACCTGAGTTTTGCAACATTATCTGTCCTCGCCTTTTGTAAGCCTGTTTCCTTACCTGCAAAATAGGGATAATACATGTAAAGGGTGCAGTGCTTAGCAGTAAGTTTTGCTAATAACTTAGAATTGCTGATCTCCTCAGGTGAACAAGAATAGACTGTTAGAATGATATCGGTATGTGTTAATGCAGAAATTCTTTATTTCTCAGATAAGTATTTTTAGGAAGATAAAGGAAGAGATTGTAGAAAGAGTAGTGTGTCAGGAGCGAATTGAGGGAGCACGTGGGAGGTCCCAGGTTCTGTTCCTGGTGCCTCCTGAGAAAACAAAAATGAACAACAAGCAAAACACATGAAAAAAGCCAACTGCGGGAAGCTGATGTGGCCCAGTGGTTGAGCACCAGCTTCCCAAATACTAGGTCTCAGGTTCAATCCCTGGTACCTTTAAAAAAAAAAGGTGGATTGAGAGAAATTAGAGCCCCCTCATGAGAAAGGTGTCATTTGGAGGAATAAGCAAAATAGGTAGTATTTCTGGTGGTTGTGAGTTCTGGCTATATTTTGAGATGTCTCTTTTTCATATCTTCCCCAAGCCCATCCTCAGATATTGCCACTCACTTAGCTATGATACCCTGGTACTTAACTACTAATTAAAATTACCAAAGTTCTTAAGTGACTTATGTTTAGAAAAGAACCAGACTAACCCAAGGTTTTGCCTATAATAACATCACTTCAGTATTCTTTCTTGAGTGATTGTAGAAAATGGGTGGCATTTTTAAAGCAGTTTAAATGCTTTAAACTAGCTCTCCACTTGGTCATGTATTTTAGATTTCTGTAGCACACATTTCTTGATCATATTTGTTAGTATATTAGAATTATCTCTCTAAGCATGTCTCTCCCACCCACACACACACCTTGAGAGCATGGATCTTTTATTCCTTTATTTTCTCATTCTGTTGTAATGTCTGACAGTGTAGTATCTGTGTAATAAATATTCAAATGCAGGTTACATTTTCTGTACATTAAAATTAAAACAGTGAAAATATTGTTACATTTTGTTATATTTCTGAAGTGAATTGTTTATATCAGTTGAGCTTTTCTGTCCCGCAGGAAGAGAAAGCATATTGGTAATGCTGGGTAGGTTTTATTCTTCTTATGTGAGCTAGGCAGAACAGATAGTATTCTTATTTTCTACATGAGGAGACTGAGGCCCAGAGGATTTTAAGTGACTTCATAGAATTCTTGATACAGAATTCTTGGTTGACAGTTCGTTTCTTTAAGGACTTCACATATGCCATCCCACCATCTTCTGGCCTCCATGGTTTCTGTTGAGGAATCTGCTTTGAATCTTATTGGGGATCCCTTTTATGTGACACGTTGCTTTTCTCTTGCTGCTTTCAAATTCCTCTCTTTGTCTTTGGATTTTGACAGTTTTTTTTTTTGTAATAAATATTACTGATACATATTCGTATAGCATAAAATGCATTCAAAGTATACAGTCAATGGTGTTTCGTATAATCAGAGTTGTGCATGCATCACTGCAATCAAAATTACAGCATTTTCATTACTCCAATAACAATAGTAATAAAAAACCAAAATATTAAAAAAAACTCTACCCCTTAATATTCACCTCTAAATATTTCTATCCTTCCCCTGCCATACACAGCTGCTATTCTGTTTCTGTTCCTCTAACTTACTTGTATTTATATTTTGTATAGATTGAGACAGAGTACATAGTACCTTTTGTCTAGTTTCTTTCATTTAGTATATTTCTTTTTTTTTTTTTAACCTTTAATGGAAGATTACTAATATATTACCATACATTACTGTCGATAGTTTGCTTTGGTTGTATTTTTGCCTAATGTTAACATCTTGTGTCATTAATGTACATTTGTTCTGTTTCAAAGAAAAGTGGTCTTATATATGCAATATTAGCATACTCTTATTTCACATGAGGTTTCACTATGCTGTACTACATGGTTGCATGCTACATTTTTCAGCTTTCCTTTTAATAATGTAGAGGACCTTAGGCTTTCCCATTCAACCACTGTCATACCCATATATTAGCACTGCTAGTTAAAAACACTGTGATGTGCTTTCACCATTTCTGTTCTTTCCAAAGATTTACAGTCCTTTTGCCAGTTCTGCACAGGATAAACCTCTGCTTTCCATTCTCTAACTTCATTCTGTTTTCTGGTGACCTTTGTTCTAGTTACTACCTCCATGAGTTTATGCAACATATTTATTTACAGTGGTACCCCAGTACTCATTGTAAATTGGTTCTGGGAGGCATGATGAGTACCAAAAACAATGAGTACCAAACAGTTTTTTCCCAGAGGAAATAATGTAAATAAATTTAATGCTTTCCAGAACCAAAGACAATGGACATTTTTAAGGTAGTATGTAAAACAGTAGGGTTGTATATCATTACTTTACATGAGAAATAAGCCTGAAAATTAATAAATACTTAAATAAAATAAAAACTTCACTTTACCTATACTGAGAAGAGCCCATGGCCTAATGAGATGGTGGGAGGAGAGAGGTGAAGAGGAGAGGTTACATGGAGTGTTGCTTGGAAGGAGAGTCCCCTTCCAATAGAACATCGGACACTTGGACTTCAGGTGTTCTTTCTCTTTTCTGCTTTTTTCCAACTTGCACCACAGGCTCTGACACACTCTTTGTCACCTTCACTAAAAATTTATCCAGTGAGGACTGCTTCCGTCTTTTCAGAATTCCTCGAAAGTGGGAAATTGTTTGGTCATTCAATAAATTCACATTTCTGCTTGTCAGAGCTTTGTCTCGATGGTACTTCTCGACAGTTTTGAACTTCTGCCTATTTTGCACACATTTCTTTTATCAAGGAACTGGGGACATCCTCCCTTATCTCTTCCTCACTTGAAGAAATCTCTTCAGCTACTCATGTTGCTGCTCCTTCTGTAGTTCCTGCAGTTCCTCAGTGCTGAGCTCTTCACTGTGTTTCTCCACTAACTCCTCAACATCAGCAGCATTGACCTCCAGACCCATGGATTGGCTCTAAAATACAATATCTTACACAACTGTACCCTCTGTATTTGTAGGCTTGGGGTCAGCCTCTAACCCTTTGAAGTCTCTCTGAGTCACAGCTTCTGGCTACAAATTCTTCCATGCCGAATTCATGCCGGTCCTCTTATTTTTTTTTTAAAGATTTATTTTTATTTATTTTTCTCCCCTTCCGTCCCCCTCCAGTTGTCTGTTGTCTGTGTCCATTTGCTGCGTGTTCTTTGTCTGCTTCTGTTGTTGTCAGCGGTGTGGGAATCTGTGTCTCTTTTTGTTGTGTAATCTTGCTGCGTCAGCTCTCCGTGTGTGCGGTGCCATTCCTGGGCAGGTGGCACTTTCTTTTGTGCTGGGTGGCTCTCCTTACGGGGCGCGCTCCTTGCGCTTGGGGCTCGCCTATGCGGATGACACCCGTGCGTGGCACGGCACTCCTTGCATGCATCAGCACTGCACATGGGTCAACTCCACATGGGTCAATGAGGCCCCGGGTTTGAACCGTGGGCCTCCCATGTGATAGACGGATGCCCTAACCACTGGGCCAAGTTCGCTTCCCCGGTCCTCTTTTTAAAATTATCAAACCTGCTGTGGCTGACCATAAAAAACTTGAACACTTCACCACTCAATTCTGGCTTGATTTTCAGAAGATCACACAACATAGCTTTTTCATACATCATAGCTTCCAGTACACTGTCGCCTGCTAACTGCTTCTCGTTTACTCAAATTAATAACAGTTTTTCATCTTCCTTGAGTTTTTGAGGAACACTGTTTTGTTATTGCTTTAACTCCTCTAGCAATATCAGCCTTTTTAAAAATCGCTGCTTTATTCTTAATGACGGTGGAGATCATTGTCCTAGGCATATTGTATTCCTTAAGAATATCAGTAATGTGAATACTGCTGTCATTTACCTATTTCTTTTTTTGCTCAGTGATGGTATGAAGTAATTTTCTTTTCTGCTCAGCACTGTCATTGCTCATTTTCTTAGGACCCATGATGAGAAAAAAAAGCAAAGACACACAAAATGACCACAGAAGTTAAGATTAGATTGCAATGGGATGTGCACAGAGCAAGAGCTACTGCAGGACTAAAGCGTGACCCTTTGTTTCGGCTGGAAAGGCAGCCTACACTGACAAGTTCTAGTTTGCACATGGAGTACCAAACGAGACCAGGACAAAATTTTCATATCAGAATTTATCGAGTACGAAATTCAGTGAGTTTTCAAAGCAATTGAGTACCAAGGTTTGACTGTAGTTCATAATGGCCCAATCAAACAGTATTTGTCCTTTTGTGTCTGGCTCAATTCACTCAACATAATGTTCTCCAGGTTCATCCATGTTCTCATGTTTTACGACTTCATTTCTTCTAACAGCTGCATGATATTCCATCGTGTGAATAGACCATAGTTTGTTTAATCTCTTCATCGGTTGATGAACACCTGGGTTGTATACAGCTTTTGGCAATTGTGAGTAATGTCACTATGAACATCAGTGTGCAGATGTCTGTCTGTGTCACTGCTCTCAGTCCTTCTGGGTATATACCCAGTAGTGGTATTACAAGGTCACTTGGCAAGACTATATTCAACTTCTTGAGAGCTGCCAAATAGTCCTCCACAGAGGCATTCCCACCAATAGTGAATAAATATTCCTATCTCTGTACCTCCTCTGAAACACTTGTAGGTCTTTGTCTTTTGAATAGTGAACATTTTGATAGGGGTGAAATGATATGTCATTGTAGTTTTGATTTGCATTTCCCTAATCATTAGTGATGTTGAGCATTTTTTAATGTGTTCTTTTCCATTTGTATTTCTTCTTTGGACAAATGTCTTCTCAAGTCTTTTGCCCGTTTTTAAATTGGGTTGTTTGTCTTTTTATTGTTGAGTTGTAACATCTCTTTATATCTCTTTATATATCCTGGATATTATACCCTTATCTGACATGTGATTTCCAAATATTTTCTCCCACTGAGTGGGCTGCCTTTTCACACTTTTGACACAGTCCTGGGAGGTACAAAAGTGTTTCATTTTGAGGCAGTCCCATTTATCTGTTTTTTCTTTTGTAGTGTGTACCTTGGTTGTAAAGTCCAAGAAACCACCACCTACTACAAGGTCTTGAAGATGTTTCCGTACATTTTCTTCTAGTAGTTTTATGATCCTGGCTTTTATATTTAGGTCTTTGATCCATTTTGAGTTGATTCTTGTATAGGGAGTGAGAATAGGGGTCCTCTTTTATTCTTCTGGTTATATTAATAGATGTCCAGATCTCCCAGTACCATTTGTTGAAGAGACTCTTGTCCTGTTAACATGGAATTGTAGGTTTGTCAAAAAAAAAAAGTTGTCTATGTAGGTGAGGGTTTATTTCTCAGTTCTCAGTTCGGTTCCACTGATCGATGTGTTTATCTTTTTGCCAGTACCATGTTCTTTTGACCACTGTAGCTTAGTAATATGTTTCAAGGTCAGGCAGTGAAATTCTTCCACTCTGCTCTTCTTTTTTAGAATGCTTTTGGCTATTTGGGTGCACTTTCCCTTCCTAATGAATTTGGTGATTGCCTTTTCTAATTTTGTAAAATAAGCTGTTGGGATTTTGATTGGTATTGTGTTGAAACTATAAATCAGTTTGGGTAAGATTGACATCTTCACGATATTCTTCCAATTCATGAACATGGAATGTCTTTCTGTTGGCTTAGGTCTTTTTTAATTTCTTTTAGCATTGTTTTGCAGTTTTCTGCATATAGGTCCTATACTTCTTTGGTTAAATTAATTCCTAGGTATTTGAGACTTTTTGTTGCTGTTGAAAATGGAATTTTCCCCTGATTTCATCCGCAGATTGCTCAGTACTAGTATTCAAAAACATTATTGATTTTTCCATGTTTATCTTGTATCCTGCCACTCCTGAACTCATTAATTAGCTCAGGTAGCTTTGTGGTGGACACTTCAGAATTTTCTAAATACAGGATCATGTCATCTGCAAACAGCATTTTATTTTCTCTTTTCCTATTTTGATGTCTTTAATATTTTTTTGTCTAATTGCCCTAGCTAGAACTTCTAGTACAATACTGAATTACAATGGGCATCTTTGTTTTGTCCTAATCTTAGAGGGAAAGCCTTCAACCTTTCCCCATTGAATGTGATGTTGGCTGTAGGTTTTTCATATATGCCTTTTATCATATTGCAGAATTTTCTACATATCTTCTGAAGTGTTTTTATCAATAAAGGATGCTGGATTTTGTCAAATGCCCTTTCTGCATCGATTGAGATTTTCTTTTCCTTTAATTTGTTAATGTGGTGTATTACATTGATTGATACTATGTTGAACCAGCCTTGCTTACCAGGAATAAATCCCACTTGGTCTTGATGTATCAGTTTTTTGATATGCTGTTGGATTTGATTTGCTGCAAGTATTTTGTTGAGAATTTTTTGCATCTCTGTTGATTAGAGAGATTGGTCTGTTATTTTCTTTTCTTGTAGTATCTTTACTGGCTTTGGTATTAGGGTGATGTTAGGCTTCATGAAATGTGTTGGGTAATTTTTCCTCCCCTTCAATTCTTTGGAAGACTTTAAACAGGATTGGTGTTAATTCTTTTCATAAATGCTTGGTAGAATTCATCTGTGAAGCCATCTGGTCCTGGACTTTTCTTTGCTGGGAGATTTTTGCTGATGGATTCAATCTGCTTAAATGTGATTGGTTTGTTAAATTCTTGTATTTCTTATAGTGTCAGCGTAGGCTGGTTGTGCATTTCTAGGAATTTGTCCATTGAATCTAGGTTTTCTAGTTTGTTGGCATACTGTTTGTTAAAATATCCTCTTATATCTCTTTTAATTTCTGTGAGGTCTGTTGTAACTTCCCCCATTTCATTTCTGATTTTATTTATTTGCATCTTCTTCTTTTTTTTTTTTTTTTTGTTAATCTAGCTAGGGGATTGTCAATTTTATTGATCTCGAAGAACCAGGTTTTGGTTTTGTTGGTTTTCTCTTTTTTTTTCTTGTTGTCAATTTCATTTATTTCTGCTCTAATCTTTATTATTTTGTTCCTTCTGCTTGCTTTGTGGTTGTTTGCGGTTCTTTTTCAATTTCTCTAGTTGCTCAGTTAAATCTTTGAGTTTAGCTCTTCTTTTTTAATATAGGTATTTAGATCTATAAATTTCCCTCTGAAGAATGCCTTCGCAACTCTGGATAAGTTGTGTTCTCATTTTCATTTGTCTCAGTATATTTACTGATTTCACTTGGAATTTCTTCTTTGACCCATGGATTATTTAGGAGTGTGTTCAGCTTCTGCACATTTGTGAATTCACTTTTTTCCTGTCTACTACTGATTTCCAGTTTCAATCCATTATGATCAGAGAAGTGCTTTGTATAATTTCAGTGTTTTTATATTTATGGAGAGCTGCATTGTGCTCTACCTAACATGTGGTCCATCCTGGAGAAAGAGCCGTGGGCACTTGAGAAGAATGTATAACCTGCTGAGTTTGGATGCAGTGTTCTATATATATATCTGTTAGGTCTAACTTGTTTATCATAGTGTTCAAGTTCTCTCTTTCCTTGTAGATCTTCTTTCTAGTTCTATCTAATGAGGTGAGTGGGGTTTTGAAAGTTTCCAACAATTATTGTAGAGATGTCTGCTACTTCTTCAGTTTTCCCAGAGTTTGTCTCATGTAGTTTGGGGCACCCTGGTTAGGTGCATAGATATTTATGACTGCTGTATCTTCCTGGTGGATTGTTCCTTTTATTAATATATAATGGCCTTCTGTATCTCTTATAACTTTTTTGCATTCAAAGTATGTTATGTCTGATATTAGAATAGCTACCCCTGTCCTTTTCTGGTTACTATTTGTGTGGAGTGTCTTTTTCGAACCTTTTACTTTCAGCTGTTTTGTATTCCTGGTTGTAAGGTGAGTTGTAAGCAGCATATGGATGGCTCATGTTTTTTTATCCATTCTGTCAGCCTGTACCTTTTGATTGGGGAGTTTAAGCCATTCACATTCAATGATATTACTGTAAATGCAATATATACTTCCTTCATTTTAGTCTTTGGTTTTCATATGTGTTAGCTTATTTTTGTCTGTCCTTTTACTCTTTTGATTATTCTTTCTGCTATTCTTCTATACTCTCCTCCAAGCCTGTCTCTCCTGTCTTTTTCTTTCAGGTTCTAAGGCTTCCTTTAATATTTACTGCAAAGGTGGATTCTTTTTTGCAAACTCTCTTAGTTTGTTTGTTTGTAAATATTTTATACTCACCTTCAAGTTGAAGAAGAATTTTGCTAGATAAAGAATTCTTAGCGGGCAGTTTTTCTCTTTTGGTGTCCTAATTGTATCATACCACTGTCTTCTCGCCTCCATGGTTTCTAAAGAGAAATCTGTTCTGCGTCTTACTGGACGTCCCTTGTACATGATGTTTTGCTTCTCCCTTGCTGCTCTGAGAATTTTTTTCTTTATCTTTGACATTGGACATTCTGAGTAGTATTTGTCTTGGAGTAAGTCTATTTGTATTTATTCTGATTGGGGTACGGTGTGCTTTTTGGACATGTACGTTTACTTCCTTTGTGAGAGTTGGGAAGTTTTCAGCTATTACTTCCTCAAATACTCTTTTTGCCCCCTTTCCCTTCTCTTCTTCTGTAATTTCCATGACACATATGTTGTTTTTTGTGTTGTCATTCACCTCTCTGAGCCCCTGTTCAATCCTTTCCATTTTTCTCTCTTTCCAATTTAGCTGTTTTGTCTCTGCTATCACTTATTCTTCTGTCATTTCCAGTCTGCTCTTGCATGCCTCAAATGCATTTGTGATCTCACCTATTGTGTCTTTCATTCCCATGAGCTCTGTTATTTTTCTGTTCAGGATTTTAAATTCTTCTTTGCGCTTGCTCAGTGTCTTTTTTTTTTTCTTTTTTAGATTTATTCTATTTGCTGCTTCATCTTCTTTGTTCACTCCTGTTGTTGTCAGTGGCACGGGAATCTGTTTCTTTTTGTCGCGTCATCTTGTTGTGTCAGCTCTCCGTGTGTGCAGCGCCATTCCTGGCCAGGCTGCACTTTCTTTGGTGCTGGGTGCCTCTCCTTACGGGGCGCACTCTTTGCGTGTGGGGCTCCCCTACGCGGGGACACCCCTGCGTGGCAGTGCACTCCTTGCATGCATCAGCACTGTGCATGGGCCAGCTCCACATAGGTCAGTGAGGCCCGGGATTTGAACTGCGTACCTCCCATGTGGTAGACGGACACCCTAACCACTGTGCCAAGTCTGCTTCCCCTCAGTGTCTTCTTGATGTCATTTATTTCTTTAACCTTCTTGTATTTCAACCCGTTAATTTGATTTTGGGAATTCATGTCCATTTTGCTGATTAGTTCTCTTAAATTCTGCATCTCTTTGGGGCTTTTATGTATTCCTTTTCTTGGGCCATGTCTTCTATTTTCTTAGGGCTTGTGATTTTTTGCTGCTATCTAGGCATCTGATGAGGATGTATTTTACTTAGCTGCTCAATTTCTTTGTCTTATGTAAGGATTTATTGGCAGGAGACTGTGTGTTACCACTGCTCTTTGATTCTTTGCTCATCCGGGGTTGTTAGGATTGTCCTGCTGGTTACTCAGAACTGGGTATTCGACCAAGTAATTGGTTGTAGAGTTGCTTCTTAGGTCCTTGTGTAGGGAGGCTATAGAGGTCAGAAAAAGCCTCTCCTACTTATTTTTAATTTTCTTGAGGGTACTTCCTTGGTCTTCCAGCAGATGGCGCTCTTTGGCAGCTCTCAGTTCAGTGCCTGGGCAGAGTGTATTTGTTGCAACACAGATGGGACCAATGGAATAGTGCTTCCCCTCTGGAGGCTATGAATGAGCCTTGTAATTCAAACTTTTTCTGAGACAGTCCTCCACTCTTCTTTGGCAACCCTGTTTCTGTTGGAAATATTTGGAAATATTTGGAAATATTTCCACTCCCCTCTGAGTCTTCAACAATCAGTTCCTTTTAGTAGAGGATGAGATTGGGAGGGTTTTATATTTTTAGCCTCTTGCTCACTCCAAGGCAAACAATAGCACAGCCCCACCAGGCTTAGAAGGGCTCCTGGGACACAGCAGTGCAAATTTGTGGGTTAGAAGCTGAGTCAGCCTTAGGCTGTTTCTCTTTCTCCCTTTTCCTGGGGTTGTAGATCCCTTTGTCATCCACCTGAGAGTTCTAAAGTGTCTTTAGTGTGGCAGATGGTGCTCACAGCAGCAGCCCCTGGTTTCAACTCACTGTTCTGTCATCGCGATTTCCCTCCTGTGTCCCTCTCCCCTCTGGGCAGCGTTCATCCTTCTCATGGTTCCCTAAACCCTAGAAGACCTTTTTCTAGGCTGGTTCAACCTGTCTTCTAGCTGTTTTTCTGGAGGAGTAGAGTCCTTTGTCTTTCTATTCCTCCATCTTCCTGGTAGTCCTTCGATTCTGTTTAGTTTTTCTTTTTAATTATTTTACTTTGCAGCTTCAAGGTTTCTGTGTGTTTTTTTTAAAAAAAATTATCATTTCTCTTTATTTTGTTCATATATTTTCCTAATTTCTCTTAGTTCTTCATAATGGCTTCCTTTAACTCATTACACATAGTTAAAGGTTGATTTAAAGTGACTAAGGCTTACGATATATGAGATTTCTCAGGGATAGTTTCTGGCAAATTCTGTTTTTCCTATGAATGAGTCATACATTCCTGTTTTTTAGTAATTTTTATTGTTGTTGAAATTGGATATTCTGAGTATTATGTTATAACCCTGGAAATCTAGTTCCCCCATTCCTGGGATTGCAAAGGTGTCAATTTGTGACTTTTTCCAAACTATTTTTGCTTGCGCCTGGTGAATGGAAAGAGAAGAAAGAAAAAAAAACATTAAATAGGTACTGCCTTTTAAAGTCTCTTATGCTGCATTTCCTATAGCATCTATAGGAGATCTCTGTGAGCTGCCTCTATATGCAGGGTAAGTTTTGGGATGAGTGTCATGCTTCAGTCTTTCATGTAGTCAACAGAAGCAGGTATACATGCTCTCAGTACATGCTTGGGTGTTACTCTGTTTCCTCCAGCTTTTGAGGGAATGAGGGAGGGCTTAGCAAAGGTGCCATGAGATCCTACTGTTTTTCATTGCCTTATTCTTGATTTGTCCTGCTCCCTTTTATAGCAAACCTTTAATTGCTTTCTGGAGCTTTGAGAAAGGTGTTTCTGCCAGTTGTGCTTGTTCTTCTATTGCAGATGGAGTCCTGGAGTGTCTTACTCTACTGATTGGGGTGGGCCTTCCAGTGTCTGTAGATGCTTTTTATCAAGTTGAAGTTTTCCTCTTAGTTTTCTGAGGTTTTTCACCATGAATGGATGTTAGATTTTACAAAAGGTATTATTCTTTTTCCTGCATCTTATAAAGATTATTCTGCAGCTTCTGTTTTTAGACTAATATATTTCAGATGTTAAACCAACCTTGCATTCTGGGAATAAATCCCACTTTTGCATTTGATTCACTAAAATCATGTTGAGAAAATTTGCAACTGTGCTCCTGAGGTGTACTGATCTATATTTTTCTTTTCTTGTAATGCCTTCTTCAGTTTTGTATAATAGTGATTCTGGCCTCATAAAATGAGTTGGGGAGTGTTCTTTCTCTTTATTTCTTAAGTAGTTAGTGTAGGATTGGTATTATTTTTTTCCCTCAGATGTTTAGTTTAATTCACCAGTGAAACTGTTTGGTTTTGAGTTTTGTGTCAAGGTTTTTTAACCACAGCTTCAATTACTTTAATAGATAAATTCATTCAGGCTGTCTTTTTCTTCTTGAGTGAATTTTGACAGTTTGTATCTTTGAAGGAGTTTACTCATTTCAGTACTTGGCGGAGCTGTAGTGATAACTCCTTTATATTCCTGATATTTATAATTTTTCTTTTTTTTCCCTAGTAGGTATAGTTAGTATTTTATCAATTTTTTCTTATCAAAGAATTGCCTTTCAATTTAATTGATTCTTATTTTACTCTGTTTTCTCTTTCACTGATTTCTTCTTCTCTTTCCATTCTTTTGCTTAGTTTGGGTTTGACTTACTCTTTTTAAGGTAGAAGCTGAGGTCACTGATTGTAAGACCTTTCATTTCTTATAGTGCTGTAGAGGGACATAAATTTCTCTCTAAGCACTGCTTTAGCTACATTCCATAGAATGGGGTATGTTGTGCTTTTATACATGCGTATCAAAATATTTTCTGATTTGCTTTTTGATTTCTGCTCTGACCCATGAGGTTTTTTTAGAAGTGTCCCCTGATATTTGAATATTTTCCAAATATTATTGCTTTCATTATACTTTGGTCCAGAGAGCATATTTTCTATGATTTGAATACTTTTAAGTTTATTAAAACTTGTTTTATGGCCCAGAATATGGTCTATGTTGGTGAGTATTCTGTTTGCACTTAAAAAATGTGTGCATATTCTGCTTCAAGATTTGTTAGGTCAACTTGATTGAGTTTCTTTAGTCTATTCTACCCTTACTGATTGTATAACTACTTCTATGAATCATTGAAAAAGTGTTGTTGTTTTTTTTTTACTATCATTGTGGTTTTGTTTTTTTCTTCTTTCAGTTCCTGTTTTTTGCATAATGTTTTTTGAAGTTCTTTTGTTAAATTTAAATTGTTTAGAATTGTTATGTCCTCTAGGTGAATTGATTCTTTTATTGTTATGAAATTACCCACTTTATCTCTGGTCATACTTTTTGCTCTGAAATCCACTTTCATTTTAACACAGTTAAATTTCTCTAGTTTTCTTTTGATTAGTGTTAGTGTGGTATATCTTTTTCCTTCTTATTAGTTTTAACCTATTAGTTTATATATTTAAAGAGAATTCCTTGTAAGCAGTGTATAGGTGAGTCTTGCTTATATATCCATACTGATGATCTTGACCTCTCTTTTAAAAAACTTTTTTCTAAAACTTTACTTTGAAATAATTATAGCTTCATAGGAGATTGCATAGATATATACGGGGAGGTTCCTGTACCACCCTTCACCCAGCCTTCCAGGAAACTGACATTGGTACAATCCATAGAGCTTATTCAGATTTTACCAGGTATATGTGCAATCATTTGTCTGTGTCTAACCCTGTGGAATATTGTCATGTGTAGTTTTGTATAACTACAACCACAGTCAAGATACTTAACTACCATCAACAGAAAAATTTTATGCTGTAAGGGGGCTTATAGCTTTACCAACTTCTTGAAGAGCTATCCTATTTGCCATCTGTAATCCTTTGCAACCACTAAATTTCCCCCCATCTCTATAGTTGCTACTGCATAAATGTTTTCTAAATGGTAACATGAAGCATATATCCTTTTAAGATTGGCTTTTTCTAGTTGCCGTAATTTCTTTGAAGCTCATCCAGATTAAATGCCTATATCAATAGTCCATTTCTTTCTAATGTTGAGTAATGTTGAGTAGTATTCCGTGGTATGATGTACTGTAATTTGTTTAACTGTTTGTCCTCTAATGATGTTTGGTTAGTTTCTAGTTTTTGGCTGTTACGAACAGACTACTCTTAAAATTTGTGTACAGGGTTTCTGTGTGAAAATAAAAGCTTCATTTCTCTGGTATGAATGTTCAGGAGTATGATTGCTGGATCATATGGTAAATGCCTCTAAAATTTTTACAGAATCTGCTAAACTCTTTGTTAGAGTGGCTGTACCAGTTTACCTTCTCACCTGCAGTGTATGAATGGTCTAGTTTCTCTGCATCCTGACTAGCTTTTTGTATTATTGTTTATTATTTTAGTCATTCTGATAGGTGTATAGTGATACCTCCTTGTGATATTAATCTGCATTTATCTTAATAGTGAATGGAATTGAATGTTTTTCATGTGTGTATTTGTCATTTGTATATCCTTTCTGGTAAAATGCCTGTCTCTTCTGTCAATTTTCTAATTTGATATTTTTTTAAACATCAGTTTTTTTGATGCATATTAATAAAGCATAAATCCATCCAAAGTGTGCAGTCACTGGTATTCAGTATAATCACTTAATTGTGCATTCATCACATCAGTCATTTTTTAGA
Source organism: Dasypus novemcinctus (assembly GCF_030445035.2). Classification (NCBI taxonomy): domain Eukaryota; kingdom Metazoa; phylum Chordata; class Mammalia; order Cingulata; family Dasypodidae; genus Dasypus; species Dasypus novemcinctus. Next base: position 51,984,453 of record NC_080704.1, read on the forward strand.
GCATTTTCATTATTCCAGTAATAATAATACTAAAAAACAAAAACCATCCAACCAAACAAAACTCATCACCTCTCATTGATTATTTTTTTAAATGTTGATTTTGGAAGATTCTTTATATATTCTAGATATGAATCTGCTGCAGCAGGTGGATCAGATTCCCCTGATTATGCACTGGTTGTGGAGAAGTTGGGTTGGCATGGGACTTTGCTGTTGGCAATATGGACTGATTACATAGCTTACCAGTGAATACAGAGTGAGCCCTGGACAAGCTTGGGGCTTTCAGGGTGCTACTAAAGGCAGATTGGCCTTGCTTGCTTGTGCCCTGGTTGTGGCTTCCCAGTAGGTCTATTTTTGGCTTCTCCTTTCCTCCACCTTTGGTCTTCCTTCTTTCCTCTCTTCCTCCCTCCCACCCTCCCTCCCTCACCCCCCATCCTCTCACCTGCCTGTGGGGGGCACCCAGTTCAGGTCTGTCCAGTACCCAGTCCAGGGTACACTGGAAATAGAGTGAAAACTTAGGGAACTCACCGTATTGCCTTTCCTCAAGGACTGAGGGTGTAGCCAGTCTGCTTTCTTCAGAGTTTTTTTATCATTGTCTGTCAGATAAATTCCAGGGTATTTGTGTTTAGATGGGAGTACCAGGGAAAAGTGAGTCTGTGCCATCTTGTTCTGAATCAGAAACTTGGACTATTTATGTTTAATATGATTACTGATATGGTTAGAATTGTGTCTATCATCTTGCTATTTGCTTTCTGTTCCATATGTTTTCTCCTTTTATGTTTCTGCCTTTTACTGGATTGGTGCAATAATTTTTATGATTCCATTTTTTTTTTTTTCCCCTTCCTGGTTTATTTGGGCTATACTATTTTTTTTTTTTTTTTTGGTAGTTACTTTAGGTTTGGGTTTTTTTTTTAAAGATTTATTTATTTACTTTATTTATCCCCGCCTCCCCTAGAAGGTTCTCTCCTCTGTCTGCTCATTGTTTGATCGCCTTCTCCAGGAGACACTGGGAACCAAACCCAGGATGTCCCACATGAGAGGCAAGTGCCCCTTAAAGGCCTGAACCACATGTGCTCCCTGCAGGCTGCTGAGTCTGCCGGCTTGTGGCATCTGCTCATAGTGGCTCATTGTGGCGGTGCCTAGCTCGTTATGGTGGTGGCAGCATCTGCTCGTCATCTTTTAGGAGGCACCAGGACCCAAACCTGGGAACCTACCAAGTGGAGGTGGGCGCCCGACTGGTTGAGACACATCGGCTTCCCTACTTTATGTTTTAGGATATACGTGTTTACTTATCACAGTCTGCCTTCAAGTAATACACATCTCCCTATAGACTATGTATTAGTCAGCCAAAGGGGTGCTGATGCAAAGTACTGGTATCTGTTGGTTTTTATAAAGGGTATTTTTTTTGAGGTAGAAGCTTACAGTTACAAGACCATAAAGAGTAAGTTACTTCCCTCACCAAAGTCTGTTGCCATGTATTGGAGTAAGATGGCTGCCAGTCTCTGTGAGGGTGCAGCCTTCCTCTTCCTCTTCCTCTTCCTCTTCCTCTTAAGGCTCTGTGGGCCCAGCCTCTTCTCACCTCAGCTGTAGCCTGGCATAAGGCTTGTGTCTCTCCCCAGGACTTGTTTCTTTCCAGGCTCAGTTGCAGTTGTAGGCTATCAGGCTCATCCTTCTTCTGGGCCTGCAGGATCCTCTTTGTATTTTCACTGTGTGTCTATTTCTGTGTGAGAGTTGTTTTATCCCCACCAAAGGGGCGGGGACTCAACCCTGCACAGTGTACGACATCATAGAATAAAAGCCCTAATCTTGACTTAATAAGGTAAAAGTGAAACCTCTGAATTTAATACAAGCAAAAGGAGTATCATGCCCAGAGGAACAGACCAGTTTGCAAACATAATCAATCTCTCCTTCTTGGAATTATAATATCAAACTGGTTACAGACTATGAGTATTAAAGTATACTTCTATTTCACCTCTCACAGATTTTGTGGTATTGCGGTCAGTGATTTTTCTTCTACATTTTGTTGTCAGCCCCAAATTACATTGTTGTTGTTGTTGTTGTTGTTGTTGTTTTACTTAAACAATTAGTAATATTTTTAGGAGATTCACATAATTAAGAAAAAGTTAGTTTATATTTACAATAAATGTTTCCAGTGCTCTTCAGTTCTTCCTCTACATCTAGATTTCCATCTTGTATTGTTGTTTTCCTTCTGCATGAAAGACTTGCTTTAACATTTCTTACAGTGAAGACTTGCTGATCATTAATTACTTCAGCCTTTGTTTGCAAAAGTTTATATTTCTCCTTTATTTTTTGAAAGATATTTTGGCACTGTGTGGCATTCCAGATTGACCTTTTTTCATTTTGGTACTTAATAAAGATGCCATTCCACTGTTTTCTGCCTTTCTTTATTTTCAAGATATTTGGTGTCTTCCTTATCTTCGTACCTCTATAAGTGAGGTGCTTGTTTTCCTTTGGCTACTGATATGGTTTTTCTTGTTATTGCTGATAGTAAGCAATTTCATTGTGTTGTCTTAATGGTTTTGTTTTTTCTAAACTGTCTCGTGATTGAGCTTGTGTGGTGGTGGTTGCACAACTCTAAGAAAATATATTTAAAACCATTGAATTGTACAATTTGTTGAGCTCCTGGGGAATGTGGATTTACAGCACTACGATGTGCTTTCACCATTTCTATTAACTAAAAAGATTTACAATCAGCGCTTTTTACAAATTCTGCACAGATTAAACCTCAGCTTTCCGTTTTCTAACCTCATTCTATTTTCTGGTGACCTATATTCTAGTTATTTACACCATGAGTTTATACAATGTATTTCATAATAGTGCAGTCATACAGTATTTGTCCTTTTGTGGCTGGTTTGCTTCACTCAATATAGTGTTCTCCAGGTTCATCCATGTTGACATATTTTTCACAACTTTGTTTTTTCTTACAGCTAAATAGTATTCCATTGTATGTATGTACCATATTTTGTTTATCCCTCTATTGCTTGATGGACAAATGGGTTGTTTCCATCTTTTGGCAATTGTGAATAATGCTGCTATGAACATCTGTGTGCAGATGTCTGTTTGTGTCACTGTTTTCAGTTCTTCTGGATATATTCTAATAAAAGGATTGCCAGATAATATGACATTTCTATATTAAGCTTCTTGAGGAACCGCCAAACTGTTTTTCCCATAGGCTGCACCATTCTACACTCCCACCAACTATGAAAGAGTGCTCCTATTTCTCCATATCCTCTCCGGCATTTGTTTCTTAAAATAATGACTGTTCTGTGATGTGTGAGATAGTATCTCACTATAGTTTTTTTTTTGAAAGATTTATTTGTCCCCTTCCCCCATTCCCCCCGTTGTCTCCTTTCTGTGTTCATTTGCTGTGTGCTCTTCTCTGTCTGCTTATATTCTCATTAGGTGGCTCCAGGAACCGATTCTGGGACCTTCTGGAGTAGGAGAGTCGCAATTACACCCTTGTACCACCTCAACTCCCTGTTCTTCTACGTCTTATTTTCTCTCCTCTGTGTCTCTTGTTGCGTCATCTTGCTGTGCAAACTCTCAGCGTTGCTCAGCACTCCTGCGCTAGACAGCATTCCCATGCATGGGGACACCTGTGTAGGGTGGCCTTCCAGTGTGGGCCGGCATGCCACGTGGGCCAGCTCACTGCCTGGGCCAGCTTGCCCTCACCAGGAGGGCCCTGGGCATCGAACCCTGGACCTCCTATATGGTAGACGGGAGCTGAATTGGTTGAGCCACATCTGTTTCCTTCACTATATTTTTTTTTTTTTTTTAAACATTTATTTGTTATTTATCCTCCCCACCCCAGTTGTCTGCTCTCTATTTGCTGTGTGTTCTTCTGTGACTGCTTCTATCTTTATCAGCAGCACTGCGAGTCTGTGTTTCTTTTTGTTGGTCATCTTGCTAAGTCAGCTCTCCGTGTGTGCAGTGCCATTCCTGGGCAGGCTGCTCTTTCTTTCGTGCTGGGTGCCTCTCCTTTTGGGGCACACTCCTTGTGCGTGGGATTCCCCCACGCGGGGGACACCCCTGCGTGGCACGACACTCCCTGCGCGCACCAGCACTGCGCGTGGGCCAGCTTCACACAGGTCAAGGAGGCCCAGGATTTGAACCGCGGACCTCCCATGTGGTAGGCGAACGCCCTATCCATTGTGCCAAGTTTGCTTCCCCCTCACTATAGTTTTGATACGAATTTCCCTAGTAGCTAGTGATGTTGAACATTTTTCATGTGCTTTTTCGCCATTTATATTTCCTCCTCCTCCCTTTCCCTCTCCTTCCTTTTGGACATTCTTTTGACTTTCTGTATGGAACGTAAAGGTGATTTTTTTCTTTTTAAATCATCTTGTTATCTCCTCTCTTTCTCCCCCATTCTGCCAGTGTAATAGTGTTTGCTTAAATTAATAAACAATGCTTACCTATCTTAATGGTATTTTTATTGGTAGGCCAAGAAGTGTATTATGATGTGTATTTACTTTCTTTTACACATTTCTCTTTTTCCTGAGGCTAACTGCCTATTTAACTTTTATTAGTTTTTCTTTAGTTCCTGTCACTAATTCTTGCAAAACAATTGCAAATAGATTCTGAATACTTTTGCATATTTTTCAACATTGTTGTTTAATCTATCAGTTCTGGGTAACTTCTTCTAAATCGCTCCTGGTCCGCTCTTCTACCCATTTTTTTTTTTTCATTATTTTTAAAGTTTTATTTTGTACATTTAATAATTGAAAATATAAACAATTAAAAAATAAAAAGAAAACATGAATAAAAACATACATTTCTCAATTAAATGTACTGGATAGATATAAATTTCATTTTAATCATACGATATAGTACACAATATATTTTGTTCATAGTTACACAGTCATATAGTATATGTCCTTTTGTGTCTGTCTTGCTTTGCTCAAAATAATGTCCTCCAGGTTCATCCATGTAGTCATGTGCTTTATGACTTCATTTCTTTTTACAGCTGCATAATATTCCATTGTGTGAATCCACTACAGTTTGTATATCCATTCATTGGTTGATGGACACCTGGGTTGTTTCCAGCTTTTTGCAATCATGAATAATGCTGCTGTGAACATTGGTATGCGGATGTCTGTTCATGTCACTGCTCTCATTCTTCTGGATATATACCCAGTACTGGTATTGCATGGTCACATGACAAATCTATGTTCAACTGTAGGAACTGCCAAATAGTCCTCCATAGTGGTTGTACCATTCTGCATTCCCACCATCAGTGAATAAGTGCTCCTCTCTCTCCTCATTCTCTCCAACACTTCTAGTTCTCTATCTTTTTAATAGTGGCCATTTTGATACGTGTGAAATGATAGCTCATTGTAGTTTTGATTTGTATTTCCCTCATCACTAGTGATGCTGAGCATTTTTTCATGTTTTTTTCCCATTTGTATTTCTTCTTTGGACAAATGTCTATTCAAGTCTTTTGCCTATTTTTAAATTGGGTTGTTTGTCTTTTCATTGTTGAGTTGTAACATCTCTTTATATAAACTGGATATTAAACCGTTATCTGACATGTGATTTCCAAATATTTTTCTCATTGAGTGGGCTGCCTTTTTACCCTTTTGACAAAGTCCTGCGAGGAGAAAAGTGTTTCATTTTGAGGAGGTCCCATTTATCTATTCTTTTGTTGCATGTGCTTTGGGTGTAAGGTCCAAGAAACCATCACCTACTCACAAGGTCTTGAAGATGTTTCCCTACATTTTCTTCTAGTAGTTTTATGGTCCTGGCTTTTATATTTAGGTCTTTGATCCATCTTGAGTTGATTCTTGTATAAGGACTGAGATAGGGGTCCTCTTTATTTCTTCTGGTTGTATTAATAGATATCAGTTCTCCTAGCACCATTTGTTGAAGAGACTGTTTTGACCCATTAACATGGTTTGTCAAAAACCAGTTGGCTGTAGAGATGAGAGTTTATTTCTGGATTCTCAATTTTACTCCACTGATTGGTGTATATATCTTTATGCCAGTACCATGTTCTTTTGACCAATGTAGCATAGTAATATGTTTCAAAGTCACATGTGTTTGTACTCTGTTCCTTCTTATAGCTGAGTAGTATTCCATTGTATGTATATACCACGTTTTATTTATCCATTCATCCATTGATGGGCATTTAGGTTGATTCCAACTTTCGGCAATAGTGTATAATGTTGCTATGAACGTTGGTGTACATATATTGGTTTGTGTCCTTATTTTCAGATCTTCTGGGTATATACCCAGCAGTGGAATTGCTGGATCATATGGCAGATCTATAGCTAACTTTTTGAGAAACTGCCAAACAGTCCTCCAGAATGGCTGGATCCTTCTGCATTCCCACCAGCAGTGGATGAGTGTTCCCATTCCTCCACATCCTCTCCAGCATTTGTAGTCTTCTGTTTTTTTTATAGCTACCAGGCTCATGGGAGTAAGGTGGTATCTCATTGTAGTTTTGATTTGCATTTCCCTAATAGCTAGGGATTTTGAGCATTTTTTCATGTGCTTTTAATCATTTGTATTTCTTCTTTGGAGAAGCATCTGTTCAAATGTTTTTCCCATTTTTAAAATGGGTTGTTTGTCTTTTTATTTTCAAGATGTAGGAGTTCTTCATACATGCAGCATATAAGTCTCCTATCAGATATATGTTTACCAAATATTTGCTCCCCTTGTGTAGGCTCTCTCTTCACTTTCATGACAAAACTCCTTTGAGGTGCAAAAGGCTTTGATTTTGAGGAAGTCCCATTTATCTATTTGTTCTTTTGCTGCTCATGCTTTGGGTGTGAAGTTCATGAAGCCATTTCCTATTACAAGGTCCTGTAGATGCTTCCCTACATTGTTTTCAAGGTCTTTTTGATCTTGGCTTGTACATTTAGGTCTTTGATCCATCTTGAGTTGATTTTCATATAAAGTGTGAGATGCTAATCCTCTTTCCTTCTTTTGCATATGGATATCCAGTTTTCTGGACACCCGTTTTTTGAAGAGGCCATTCTCTCCCAGTTGAGTGGGCTTGGTGGCCTTGTCAAATATCAGATGACAGTATATATGAGGATTTATATCAGAACTCTCAATTCAATTCCATTGGTCAGTGTGTCTATCCTTGTGCCAATACCATGCTGTTTTCACTACTGTAGCTTTGTAGTATGTTTTGAAGTCTGGTAGTGTGATTTCTCCAGTTTCATTTTTCTTTTCAGTATGTCTTTGGCTTTTTGGAGCCTCTTTGCTTTCCAAATAAATTTCATAGTTAGTTTTTCTAGTTCATTAAAAAATGATGTGTTGATATTTATTGGGATTGCATTGAATGTGTACATCAGTTTTGGTAGGATAGACATCTTAATAATATTTAGTCTTCCTATCCATGAACAGGGAATATTCCATTTATTTAGGTCGTCTTTGATTTCCTTGAAAAGTTTTGTATAGTTTTCTGTGTATAAGTCTTTTACATCTTTAGTTAAATTTATTCCTAGGTTTTCGATTTTTCAATTTACTATTGGAAATGGTATTTGTTGATTTCCTCCTCAAATTGCTCATCATTGGTGTACCAGAAATGCTACTGATTTTTGTGCATTCATCTTACACCCTGTGACTTTACTGAACTCATTTATAAGTTCTATTTAAGTTGAAGGGGTGATAGTGGGCATCCTTATCTTGTTCCTGATCTTAGAGGGAAAGATTTTAGGATTTCACCATTGTAAATGATGTTAGCTGTGGGTTTTCATATATTCCTTTATCATGTTTAGAAAGTTTCCTTCTGTTCTGATCTTTTGCAGTGTTTTCTTTTCCAAGAAAGTGTGCTGTATTTTGTCAAATGCTCTTTCTGCATCTATAGATGTGATTATGTGGTTTTTTTTCCCTTCAATCTATTTGTATATTACATTAATTGATTTTCTTATGTTGAAACATCCTTGCATACCAGGAATGAATCCCACTAGGTGATGGCGTATAATTCGTTTAATGTGTTGTTGAATACAATTAGCAAATATTTTGCTGAGGATTTTCACATCTAGGTTCACTAGAGAGGTTGGCCTGTAATTTTCCTTTCTTGTGGTGTCTTTCTTTGGCTTTAGTACTAGAGTAATGTTGGCGTCATAGAATGAGTTAGGCAATGTTCCTTCTGTTTTGATTTTTGGAAGAGTTTAAACAAGTTTGGTGTTAGTTCTTTCTGGAATGTTTGGTAGGATTGACCTGTGAAGCCGTCTAGCCCAGGGCTCTTTTTTCAGTCGGGAGATTTTTAATGACTGATTCTGTCTCTTTACTTTTGTGATTGGTTTGTTGAGATCGTCAATTTCTTCTTTCGTCAGTGTAGGCTGCTTATTATGTGTTTCTAGGAATTTGTCTATTTCCTCTAAATTGTCTGTCTTGTTGGAATACAGTTTTTCAAAGTATCCTCTTATGATAGTCTTTATTTCAGTGGGGTCAGTGGTGATATCATCCTTCTCATTTCTTATTTTGTGTATTTGCATCTTTTCTCTTTTTTTCTTTGTTATTCTAACTAAGGGTTTGTCAATTTTATTGATCTTCTCAAAGAACCAGCTCTTTGTTTTATTTTTTCGAGTGCTTTCCTATTTTCTATTTCATTTAGTTCTGCTCTGATATTTGTTATTTCTTTCTTCTTTCTTTGGGGTTAGTTTGTTGTTTTTTACTAATTCCCCCAATTGTTCAGTTCTTCCATTTTAGCTCTTCTTTTTTGATGTATGAATTTACAGCTATGAGTTTCACTCTCAATATAGCTTTTGCTGCATCCCATACGTTTTGATATATTGTGTTATAATTTTGATTAGTTTCAAGGTAGTTATTAATTTCTTTTGAGATTTTTTGAGATTTCCTCCTTGACCCACTGTTTGCCTAAGAGTGTGTTATTTAACATCCATATCTTGGTGCCAAATCTGGGCCTCTGGCCCTTGCAGATTTCTAGCTTCACTCCACTGTGATCAGAGAAATTATTTTGTATGATTTCGATCTTTCTGAATTCATGGAGACTTTCTTTGTGGCCTAGCATGTGGTCTAACTTGGTGAATGATCGATGTGCATTTGAGAAAAATGTATATCCTGCTGTTTTGGGGTATAATGTCCTGTATATGTCTTTTAGGTCCATATCCTCTAATATATTGTTCAAAGTCTTTGTTTCTTTATTGATTCTCTTTTGAGATGTTCTGTCTAATGTTAATAGTGGTGTATTAAAGTCCCCTGCTATAATTATAGAGGCATCTATTCCTTCACTTATTTTCTCTAATGTTTGCCTCATGTATTTGGAGGCGCCCTTGTTAGGGGCATAAATGTTTATGATAGTTCTTTCTTCTTGAAAGATTATCCCTTTCACTAATATGTAGTGTCCATCTTTGTCTCTCACAACAGCTTTGCATTTAAAGTTTATTTTGTCTAATATTAATATAGCTACACCTGTCCTTTTTTGGTTATTGTTTTTCTGTAAGGTTGTTTTCTAGCTATTCACTTTCAATATCCTTGAACCCCTGGGTCTAAGATGAGTTCTTGTAGACAACATATTGATGGGTCATATTTCCTTATCAAATCTTCCAATCTTTGTCTCTTAACAGGTGAGTTTAATCCATTGACACTTAGTGTTATTACTTTCAAGGAATTACTTATATTAGCCATATTTTCTTTAGATTTGTGTTAGTCTTATATGGGTTGATTTTTTTCCCCTCTTTTTGTACTGTTGTTCTTACACTCTCCTCCAACTCTCTGTCTCCTGTTTTTTTCTTTTCCTCCTTCAGAACTCCCTTTAGTATTTCTTGGAGGGCAGGATTCTTGTTGGCAGACTCTTTTAGTTTCTGCTTATCTGTGAATAATTTGAACTCTCCATCATTTTTGAATGCTAGCTTTGCCGGATAGAGTATTCTTAGTTGGAAATTCTTTTCTGTTAGTACCTTGACTATGTCATATCACTGACTTTTTGCCTCCATGGTTTCAGATGAGAGGTCAGTACTTAATCATATGGAGCCTCCCTTGTATGTGATGGTTCTGTGTTCTTTTGCTGCTTTTAGTATTTTCTCTTTGTCTTGTGCATTAGATAATTTGACAAGTATATGTCTTCGGGTCATCCTGTTGGGATTTATGCTGTTTGGGGTGCATTGTGCTTCCGGGACATGGGCATGAATCTCTCTCAGTAGGTTTGGGAAGTTTTCAGCCATTATTTCTCCAACACCCCTTCTGTGCCCTTTCTCTTCTCTTCTCCTTTAGGGATTCCTATAATGCGTATGTTTGTGCATTTTGCGTTGTCATTCAGGTCCCTAAGTTCCTGCTGGATATTTTCTGTCTTTTTATTGATTAATTCTACTATCTGTTTGATTTCAGATGTACTGTCTTCCACATCACTAATTCTTTCCTCTGCCTCTTCAAATCTGCTGTTATTTGCTGAGAGTGTATTTTTGATTTCTTTGATTGTGCTCTTGGTCCCCATCTTATCTGTGATCTTTTTGTGCATGATCGCAATTTCTTCTGTATGCTCTCCAAGTGTTTTCTTAGTATGCTTAATCTCTTCCTTCACTTCATTGAATTGGTCCATGATACATGTTTTGGGAGCTTTAATTGTTCGATGTTCCACTTCTCTTTCTGGTTTTTAGTTTGTTCATTGGATTGGGCCATGTTTTCTTGATTAATGGTATGGTTTGTGGTTTTTTTGTTGCTTTGTGGTCATCATTTTATCTTGTTGGGTTTATTCTGTTGATTATCTTATTCGTCTATTCTTGGGGTTTAAGTAGTTGTTTTTGTGTGCATGTTAAGTCTTCTCTTTGTCACTTTTTCTTATTCCATTTCCTTGTTGTTGGCTAAGTTCCCTTGAAGGAAAATATTAGGTCCAGAGAAAACAAAAGGGGTAGGAAAATATATATATAACTGTAGTATTTGATAGTGAATGTTAGCAGAAACACCATGTGAGATCTATGAGAATGGATACAGAACTCATGTAAGCTGTGTATAGTTTCAACTGTAAAGAAGTGGAGTACATATAATGAGATAGTAAAGTGAATATGGGGAGGAATATACTATGAATTAAAAGGTCAGTGTGGTCAGGAGAGAGGGAAAAAGTAGAGAGGACAGTAATATAAAGAGTGAATAAAATGATAGAAAACTGATTAGAGGAGTTAGAAATAAAAAGTCAAATATTGGGGGCTAAACAGAGGGAGGTGGAATGTAAGGGTAACAATAAATGATGGAGGAGAGAATGATGTAAAGGAAAGGAGATAGCATTGGTAGCCAAAATCAGTACACACAGAAAAGAGAAAATTGAGGATGAGGAAGCACAGCAAATAAGAAATGTTGCCTGCAGCACTAATATAAAAAAAGAAAAATGGAAAAAGAAAAAGAGAAGAAAAAAAAAAGCAGAGCATGAAAAAGAGAAAGAAAAAAGAAGGGCGGTGGTGGGGGGAATAAAGAGGAAGAAAGAATAAGAAAACAAACCAGCAAAAAACACCAGACAAGGCCTTAGGCAAAGAGTCCTCTTTGTAATTGAATAAACTGCTTAGGAGTCTGACCTTCCCCTTTCTCACTTCCTCCCTTCCCTCTCTCCCAAGTTAGCAGGAAGGCTATGTGAAGCCTCCTGTAGGAAATTCAAATGAGTCCCTGGTGAACCAACTCACCTGAGAAAATAATGTCTATTTATTTCTTGTGAGATGACCCACCCCTCTGCCAGGAACCCTAAATATGCTATTGGGAGCCTGTAAAGCACATCCTACTGTCCCTCTCCCTTAGGTGTGCTATAAGGGGGCTAGTTAATTTTCTGACTCCACCCTTTCTCAGACCACGTTTCTTATCCCAGGGCATTTAGGTAAATTGGGCTCTCTTCACTAGATCATTCGCCTCTCCTCTCTTCCTAGGCTCTCCCTAAGTCAGCTGATAAGCTCCTTCAAACTCAGTAAAAGGGGGGGGGGTACCATAAAATTGAACCTGCGTTCCTTGGGCCCCTCTGCACCTTTCATCTAAACTAGGACAATGCTGCATTTCTGGGAGTGCTGGCTTTGGGAAGCAGAGACCTGGGAGAATGTGGACTCGGGGTATGTAGGTCTGTGAAAAGTGGGCTGCAGGGGTTCAGGGGACAGAGGCTTGGGGTTCACATGTTTGGGGAACATGGGGCTTGGAAACTCTGCCCCACAACCTCCAGTTCTCAGTGAACGTCCTGTGGCTCTTAACCCTAGGGGAAGGGATTTACCTTCCTATGGCTTCCAGGTTCAGTGTTAGAAACCCGTAGTTCTACCTTGAGCAAACACCAGTTCTGCTGCATTCACGCCAGATCCATGTCCAGACACCTCCCGCCCTACAGGTTCCCGAAACAGCCTGCTCTGGCAGGACTCTGTCACCACATAGCTGGTCCTTTGTAAGAGATGAGGATGGTGTACTTACTCAGACCCCATCTTGCCCAGCCTCCCAAGTGAATTTGGTAATTTTTTTTTCTATTTCTCTACAGTAGGCTGTTGGAATTTTAACTGATATTGCATTGTATCTATAAATCAGTTTAAGATTGACATCTTTATGATATTTATTCTTATAATCCATGAACATGGAATGTCTTTCCATTTGTTTGGGTCTTTTAAAAAATGTTCTTTTAGCATTCTTTTCTAGTTATTTGCATATAGGTCTTGTACTTCATTTGTTAAATTAATTCCTAGGTATTTCAGTTGGTATTGTAAATGGAATTTTTTCCTAATTTCCTCCTCAGATTGTTCAGTAATGGTGTACAAAACCATTACTGATTTTTGTGTGTTGATCTTGTATCCTGCCACTTTCCTGAACTCATTTATTAGCTCAGTTAGCTTTGTCATGGATACTTCAGAATTTTCTAAATACAGGATCATGTCATCTGCAAACAGTGAGAGTTTTACTTCTTCTTTTCCTATTTTGATGTCTTTAATTTTTTTCTTGTCTAATTGCCCTAGCTAGACCATCTAGTACAATATTGAATAATAATGTTACTGTGGGCATCATTATCTTGTTCCCGATCTTAGAGGGAAAGCTTTCAACTTTCCCCATTGAGTACAATGTTGGCTATGGGTTTTTCCTGTATGCTTTTTATCATATTGAGGAATTTTCCCTCTATTCCTATCTTTTGAAGTGTTTTTATCCAAAAAAAGATGCTGGATTTTTTCAAATGCCTTTTCTGCATCGATTGAGATGATCTTTTTTTTTTCCCCTTCAATTTGTTAATGTGGTGTATTTCGTTGATTGATATTCTTACGTTGAACCAGGCTTGCTTATCGGGAATAAAATCCCCACTTGGTTGTGGTGTATAATTCTTTTGATAGGCTGTTGGATTTAATTTGCAAGTATTTTGTTGAGAATTTTTGCATGTCTGTTGATTAGAGAGATTGGTCTGTAATTTTCTTTTCTGGTACTATCTTTATCTGGCTTTGGTATTAGGGTGATGTTGGCTTCATAAAATGTATTGGGTAATTTTCCTTCCTCCTCAGTTCTTTGGAAGACTTTAAAACATGATTGGTATTCTTTCAAAATGCTTGGTAGAATTCATCTGTGCAGCCATCTGGTTCTGGACTTTGCTGGGAGATTTTTGCTGATGGATTCAATCTGCTTAAATGTGATTGGTTTGTTAAGTTCTTGTATTTTTTGTAGCATCAGTACATTTCTAGAAATTTGTTCATTTCATCTAGGTTTTCTGGTTTGTTGGCATATATTTTCTCATATTCTCTTATGATTCTTTTTATTTCTGTGAGATCAGTTGTAACTTCCCTCGTTTCATTTCTGATTCTATTTATTTTTATCTTTTTTCCTTTGTTAGTGTAGCTAGGTTTGTTAATTTTATTCATCTTCTCAAAGAACTAGCTTTTGGATTTGTTGATTTTCTCTATTGTCTTTCTGTTCTCAATTTCATTTATTTTTGCTCTAATTTTATTATTTCTTTCCTTCTGCTTGCTTTGTGAGTGGTTTGTGGTTCTTTTTCTAGGTTCTCTAGTTGTTCAGTTAAATCTTTGAGTTTAGCTGTTTCTTCTTTTTTAATAGAGGCATTTCAGGCTATAAATTTCCTTCCCAAAACTGCCTTTGCTGTGTCCTGTAAATTTTGATAAGTTGTGTTCTCATTTTCATTTGTCTCAATATATTTACTGATTTCACTTCTAATTTCTTCTTTGACCCACTGATTATTTAGGAGTGTGTTGCTCAGCATCCACACATTTGTGAATTTACTTTTTTCCTGTCTATTATTGATTTCCAGTTTCATTCCATTATGATCAGAGAAGGTGCTTTGTATAATTTCAATCTTTTTATACTTACAGAGAGCTGCACTATGCCCTAACATATGGTCTATCCTGGAGAAAGATCCATGGACACTCGAGAAGAATGTATAACCCACTGACTTGGGATACAGCATTTTGTATATGTCTTTTAGGTCTAACTCGTTTTATCATATTGTTCAAGTTTTCTGTTTCCTTGTTAATCTTCTTTCTAGTTACTGTTCTATCTAATGATGTGAGTGGAGTGTTGCAGTCTCCAACAATTATTGTAGAGATGTTTATTTCTCCCTTCAGTTTTGCCAGTTTATCACATGTATTTTGGGGCACCCTGGTTAGATGCATAGATATTTATGACTGTTCTTTCTTTCTGGTTGGTTGTCCCCTTTATTAAGATACAGGGGTCTTCTGTATGTCTTATAAATTTTTGCATTTAAAGTCTGTGTTTTCCCTGATATTCTTATAAACTGCCCCTGCTCTGTTTTAGTTACTATCTTTTCCAACCTTTCATTTTCAACTGGTTTGTATTCCTATGTCTAAGGTGAGTTTCTTGTATGCTGCATACGGATGGCTCTTTTATTTTTGGACAGCCAGGAAGTCATTTATTGGAGGGCAGTGCTGGCAAAGCCCTCACAAGTGCAGGGCCCACCACTTGTCCAAGGGCCACGGTTAGGGATGTATTTTACCCCACAGCCTGGATGGCTCATTTAAAAAAATCTGTTATATCAGCCTGTGTTTTTTGGTTGGGGAGTTTAATCCATTCACATTCGTTGATATTACTGTACACGCATTATTTACTTCCATCATTTTATTCTTTGATTTTCATGTTATATTTTTGTCTGCCTTTTTACTCTTTTGGTGATTCTTTCTCTGTTCGTTCTTCTATACTCTCCGCCAACCCTGTTTCCTGTCTTTTTCTTTCAGGTTCTAAGGCTTCCTTTAATATTTCCTGCAAAGATGGATTCTTTTTTGTAAGCTCTCTTAGTTTCTGTTTGTATGTAAATATTTTAGATTCACCTTCATATTTGAAGGAGAATTTTGCTGGATAGAGAATTCTCAGCTGGCAGTTTTTCTCTTTTGGTGTCCTAATTGTATCATACCACTGTCTTCTCGTCTTCATGGTTTCCTAAGAGAAATCTGCACTAAGTCTTACTGGATGTCCCTTGCCCATGATAGTTTGCTTTTCCCTTGCTGCTCTGAGAATTTTCTCTTAACCTTTGACATTTTACATTTTGAGTAGTATGTGTCTTGGAGTAGGTCTATTTGGATTTATTCTTCTTGGAGTATGGTATGCTTCTTTCTACATGTAAGTTAATTTCTTTCATCAAAGTTGTGAAATTTTCAGACATTATTTCCTCAAATACTCTTTCTGCCCTCTTTCCCTTCCCTTTTCCTTCTAGAACTCCCATGACACAAATGTCGTTGTGTTTCATGTTGTCACTGAACTCTCTGGTCCCCTTCTCTATTTTTTCCATTCTTTCCTCTCTTCAATTTCAGCTGTTCTGTCTTCTATATCACTTATTCCTTATTCTTTCATTTCCAGTCTGCTGTTGTATGCCTCTAATGTGGTTCTTAAAAATTTTTTAATTTTTATTTATTCCCCCCCCCCCCCCCCGCCCAGCTTGTTTTGCTGTCTGGGTCCATTCGCTGTGCTTTTTTTTTTTCTTCCTATGTCTGCTTGTCTCCCTTTGTTGTGTCATCTTGCTGTGTCAGCTCTCCATGGCGTGTGCCCCGTCAGCTCTTCGTGGTGCGCAGACCAGCTTGCCTTCACAAGGAGGCCCTGGGATGCAAGCCCAGGGCCTCCCATATGTAGACTGATTGAGCCACAGCCACTTCCCTCTAAGGTGGTTTTGATCTTGTCTGTTGTATCTTTCATTCCCATGAGCTCTGTTACTTTTCTGCTCAGTGTCTTTATGTTATTTATTTCTTTAACCACATTGTCTTTCAACTCATTAATTTGATTTTGGGAATTTGTACTCATTTCACTAATTACATCTCTCAAATCCTGTGTCTCTTTTGTGGCATTAGTATATTCCTTTTCTTTGGCCACGTCTTCCATTTTCTTAGTATGGATTATAATTTTTTGCTGATGTCTAGGCATCTCATGAGGTTGTAGTTTACTCAGATTTATTGGTGGGAGGCTTGTGTTACCACTGCTCTTTGATTCTTTGCTCGACCTGGATTGTTAGGATTACCCCTTCCAGTTGCTCAAAATTGAGGTCTTAACCCAGTAATTGGTTGCAGACCCACTTTTTTGGGCCTATAAAGCCCAGGAAAAAGTCCCTCTTATTTTTAATTTTCTCACATAACACTTCCTTGGTCTCTCAACAGATGGCTGTCTTTGGCAGCTCTCAGTTCATTGCCTGTTTGGAGTATATTTCTTGTAACACAGATGGGATTAATGCGATAGAGCTTCCTGCTTGGAGGCTAAGAGTTTTGTAATTCAAACTTTTTAAGAGATTGTTCCCAAGTCTTCTCTGGCAGTCCCCTCCCTTTTCCCAGGGTAAGAAGTAATTCCACTGCCCTTGTGTTCTCAACAATCAGTGCTTGTTAGTAGAGAAGGAAATTGGGGGGGTCCTATATCTTTAGTCCCTTGCTGGTTCCCAAGGCAAACAGTGGCACAACCTGACCAGGCCTGGAAGGGCTCTTGACACAGTAGACGAAATTTTTTTGTTGAAAACTGAGTCAGCCTTAGGCTGTGTCCTTTTCTCTTCCCTTTCCTGGGGAGGTGCACCCTCCATCATTAGTCCTGGCTAGAAGAGAGGGAGATTGAGAGGGTTAGATTACTCCACTCTTCTGGGGGCTCCCAGGGCAAACCATAGTGTGGTCCCACCTGGCCTGGAAGAGCTGTTGGGACACAGCATATCAAGTTTGTGGGTCAGAAGCTCGGTCAGCCTCAGACTGTGTCCCTCTCTCTCCCCTTTCCTGAAGTGGTAGATCCCTGGAGCACCCCCTTTGTCTTTAGAGGCAGGCCTAGAGGCCCGAGAATTCTAGTGTCTTTATGGTGGAGGTTGTTGGCTTCAGCAGCCTCTGGTTTCAACTCACAGTTCTGTCTTTGTAATTCCCCTTCTTCCTCTCTCTCTCCTTTGGGCAGTGTCCAGCCTTCGCCTGATATCCTAAACCCTAGAATATCTTTTTCCAGGCTGTTTCAGCCTGCCAGCTAGCTATTTTTCTGTAGGAGAAGAGAGTCCCTTGTCTTTCTAAACCGCCATCTTTCTGGAAGCTCTCTGTCCTTCTTTTTTAGTTTTCTATCATTTGGGAGGGTGGGCTGGCTTTCTCCTTCGTCATCTATTTTTTTTAAATATATTTTTTATTTTTAAAAACACGTAGTTCACACAAAATGTTACATTAAAAAATACTAGGGGATTGCCATATGCCCCACTCCGCACACCACCACCCCCCTTCTTCTATTTGAGCGCAATTTCTTAGATCCCTGTCTTCCTCTGTTCTTTGTTTAATCCCCCCCGCCCCTTTTTTTTGGGTGGGTGTTAAATCCTCCAGTCATAAAACTTGAGATCTCTTTTACCTTGTATGTCTTTATTTTATCTTCTTCATTGAGAGTTTGGTATAGAATAATTTGGAAATAAATTTACCTGAGAAGTTTGAAATATTTGCCATATAGTTTTTTGTTCAATGTGAGCCATTTTGGGTGTAGTATGATTTTTATTTTTATTATTTTTAAATCCCATTCTCCTTCCCACAATTTTAAGGATCATATATTTATACCTTGTGTTCTGAAAAATGATGGCAGTGGACTTTGGTCTGCTTGGAAACTGGTATTCCTTGTATCTGGGAAATGCATGTTGGTTCATGCTTTTTGTTGATGTTACTGTCACAGAAAAAAATAGTTTCTCTCTTGACATGTGGTTTTAGTTTCCTGGACTGTTCAAGCAAGTACCATGAAATGGATTGGGTTAAACAATAGGAATTTCTTTGCTCATGGTTTTGAGGCTAAAAGAAAGCCCAAATCAAGGCATCATCAAGGTCATGCTTTCTTCCCAGATATTATACTGTGGTGTTTTAGGGTTGGCTGCCTGTGGTCCTTGGTCCTTAGTTCCTCTGTCACATGGCAATGTAAGTGGTGGCCTTTCCTTGTCTCTGTTTTCTTCCAGATTCTGTCATTAATTCAGCTTCTGGCTGCTCCCTCTGGCTTTCTTTCTGTTTGTCAATTTCATTCTAGTGATGAGAATTAAGACCCATCCTGATTTGGCTGGGCCACACCTTAACTGAAGCAACCTCACCAAAAGATCCTACTTAAAATGGGTTCACATGCATAGTAATGTATTCGATTTAAGAACATGTTTTTTCGGTGTGTACATACTGCTTCAAACCACCACACACACTTTTACATGTCTCTGATATAATTAATAGGCTTAAACTGGTTACAAGAATCTCTGATGATTTAAAATGACAGCCCTACTTTGTGACTTGGTGACTGATAAGTAAATGAAAATTAATTCCAGCAACAGAGAGAGGTGAGAGAGGCATACTTGTTTGGGAGTAGGTTGCCATGGAGCAACTGATTACATATATAATTCTAGAAGAGGGTAGGTCCAATGCAGATGAGTCAGGAAAAAGGACAGCACCACTTATTTTACTTGAAATCTTAAAATTGTGGGGGTATTAATTCACTTAATCGTAGCAGTAATACTATGAGGTAATTGATAGAAAACATCCCTATTTTTTACAGCACAGAGAGATTAAGTGTATTTGCCCATGGGCTCATTGCAAATGACAGAGCTAAAATTCAGAACTCAGGCAGCCAGGCTCTAGATCTCACACTTTTATTCATTGCACTGAGCTCTGATGGCATTAAAAAGGTAAAGCATTTGGATATTTTGGTGCTATAAATATCATTTGTAGCTTTAGTGTCCATTGCAGAGCTTTAGGATCACTAGTCATTCAGACAAATAAGATCTGATTAAGTCATACTTGGCAACAGATGAATATAAAAAGATATCAGACAGAAACATAGCATTCCAGTAGTTTCAGGCATTTCTGTTCCATGGGAATCTGTATAGTAGTCTAGAGACAGTATTTGGTCCATGATCTGATAGCTCAGGTATGAAAGAATGAGATATAGATTTAAGTTGGTACAGAGCTACTCTACTGTATTAGTTTCCTGTGGCTACTGTAACAAATTATCACAAACTGGGTGGTTTAAAAGCAACAGGAATTTATTCTCTCATAGTTCTGTAAATTGAAAGTTGGAAGTCCAAAATTAATATGTCATCAGGGCTACGTTCTTTCTGGAGGCTCTAATGGAGAGTCTTTTCCTTGGGTCATCCTCCTTCTGTAGGCTGTCACCATTCCTTGGCTTGTGGCTGTATCTTTCTCTGCTCCATCTTCACATTGCCTTCTCTTGTGTCTCTGGAATATTAGGGATGGGGCACCTAGATAATCAGAATAAGTTCCTTCTTTCAAGATCTTTAACTTAATCACATCTTTTACCACATAAGGTAATAGTTACAGATTGCAGAGATTAGGAAGTAAATATGTCTTTGTGCCCTGCCCATTTTTCAAAGCCTACTACACCTGGTTTAGAAAATGCACCTTCCCAAATAGGAACATTGATAGTCTTATGGGCATTGCCTCTATGTGGTTTTTATAGGCACATGCTTAATTAAAGGAGTCACCATACTGAGGGTATCTCAAAGCGATGGTATATATTTATAGTTCTTTTTCAGTTCTCTTATTTTGGATTTATTTCACCAACCAGGGGTAATTTTTACCATAATCAATGGTGCTAATAATATGCTGACACCCCACCTTTATCAGGTTTTAAAGGAAAAAAACTTCAAGGTCATATTTGTCCATGCGGGAGAAAGGGTTTTGTTAACCTTTTGTTCATAGTAACAAATTACTTGGAATATACCATTAAAGATTGCTATATATTTTGTGTCATAACCTTCCATGATTTACTGATAATGCCTTAGGCTTTGTGAATAGCAATAAGTTGATCACTGACTCTTTTTTTCTTAAGCTGAAGTTTGGCATTGTAAGATTTATGTTTTAGGTTTTATACATACTGAAATGACTCTGTAAGTCAGTAGTATGGAGATGTTTTTTAAATGGATTTGAGAAACAGGAATAAGTAATATTTTGCAATGGTAAAATTGGATGAGCATAAAGGAACAGAAGAGTGTTACCAGATATATTCCAGATGTCAACACACTTCATTATAAAATATCATAAAATCACATTAGTTAATATCACTACCAGTCACAAAAAAATCTTTAAATTTTGGAAGGCTGTTAGGCTCACTGTGGGAGTAGATACAAGTTTTCCTAAATTCTGCTTTTTGCTTGAAATCTCAAATTTTATCAGTTTCTTGAAATGACAGACTCATTTCATTCATTTTTTGAGGAAATATCTCCCAAATACCCAAGTCTTGAATAAACATAGTTTTTCAGTCATTCTTTTGAGTAAATATTGTGTTTCATAAATAAAGCCAATTAGTATCTATTGGTGAAGAATATGATCATTTTAGTTTAGTTTGGTGCTGCTGCCTTGATTACTACTAAGGTACCAGCATTTTTATTCACCATTGCTTTTATATCATTAGTATAAATGTCAACACAGTTAAAAGGGGAAATGATGCCTTATTATTATAATGAAATATTTTGATTTAGCAGACCTCCTGCTAAATTCCTCTGGTTTTGGGGAGCCCAGTTGTCTGAATCACACTTTGAAGACAAGCTGCTTTAAGATTACAGCATTTTTTAATTAAAAATTTTATTATTTTGTATTAATGTTATAAGTTGTTCACATAGCACAAGATAATAACTATAGGAAAAATAAATCTACATTAGTCAGCAGTTACACTCCCCCTTATTTTGGTCATTCCTCAGTCTTGAGGGGTTTGGGTTGACGTCCACTCTGCTTCAGGCTGAGAAGGGACATAGATATCAAGGGGCACAGAAATGGAATTGTTTTGCTTTCAATTGAAAATATTCCTTGTTTTAGAGACAGAGCTGGTCCATCCTCCTCATTTTGTTAGTGGTCCAGTGCAGGTCTGAAGAACTTGGAGAGTAGGTGTTGGCTGCATTTCTGCTGGTTTCAGGGCTCAACTGGCAGAGGAACAATCAAAGACTTTAAGTCTGAGAAATATACTTAACAGGTAAATGGAAAATTATTGATTGTGTTTAATTCTGTATTTTTTAAATGCAAAATTTTGTTCTTAACTTTGTCATCCATGTTTTTAACCACAGCGTTTAACATTTTCTTTGCTTGTTATTCCTTCCTGAATCTCTGACTTTCTTTTTGAGACTGTTTTCTTTTCAGCATATTGGTCTGCTGGTGACAAATTCTGTTTTCATTTCTCTGGCAATGTCTTTACTTAATATTCATGAGATATATGTTGAGGTTAATTCTTTTTTTCATGGACTTAATTTTTCCCACACCATTTTGTTGAAAAGTCTAACCTCCTATTGAATTGCCTTTGTTCTTGTCAAAAATCAGTTGACTATATTTCTGTAGGTCTTTTTGTGGGCTCTGTATTTTGTTCCTTTGATCTGCATGTTTGTTCTTTTTCAGAATTGTTTTGGCTATTCTAGTTCCTATTTTTAAAAAAATTCATTGCAAGTTCCAAGTGTTCTTTGAAGGTGTTTAGGAATACAATTGACTTTTTTTTAGAAAAAAAAAAAGACTTATTTTTATTTATTTCCTCCCTCTCCCTCCTCCTGCCCTGCTGTGTGTTTTTTTTGTTTTTTGTTTTTTCTGTGTCCATTCGCTGTGTGATCTTCTGTGTCTGTTTCTCTTTTTGTCTTGTCTTCTCATCTTTCTCCTCCAGGTTTCCCTGGGATTCGATCCAGGGGACTCTGATGTGAAGAGAGATTCCCTGTCAATTGTGCCACCTCAGTTCCTGGTCTCTGCTGCACTTCACCTTGACTCTCCCCTTTGTCTCTCTTTTGTTGTGTCATCATCTTGCTGCGTGACTCATTTGTGCAGGCAGTGGCTCACCGTGTGAGCACTCGTGCAGGTTCTTGGCACTCATGTGGACACTCGGCTCACTGTGTGGGCACTCGGTTCATCATGTGGGCACTGGCTCACCGCACAGGCACACTTTCCCTTCTTTTTCACCAGGAGGCCGCAGGAATTGAACCCAGGTCCTCCCATATGGTAGGCAGAGGCCTTATCACTTGAGCCCACATCTGCTTCCCTACAATTGACCTTAGTATGATGACCTTGAGTACTATACTTACTAGTAATTAATTTTAACTTTTAACTTACACATTCTACCTTCAAATAATATTATGCACATCATATATAGTATTAAGGACCTTATAAGAATATACTTCCATTTCCTTCATCCAATCCTTTTACGCTCTTGCCAATTTTTACGTTATAAACCCTACAACACATTATCATTTTTACTTTAAACAAATTTTAATTTTAAAATGTACTTTGTTGAGGTATAATTTACAGACATTAAATTCACCCACTTTAAATGTTTGATGACTTTTGAGAAATGTATACTCCACCACAGTCAGGATGCACACAGTTTTTCTTTTTTCCAGAGGGGCAGGTATACAGTTCCATAAATTTTGATAACTGAAAAGATTAATGTAACCATCACCACCACCACGATTCTGAAGAGTTGAATTATTCCAAAAAATCCCTTGTTTGCACCTTTGTGGGCAAACCCTACCCTACCTCCTAACCCCTAGCAGCCATTATTCTGTTGTTTTACTGTAGCTTTGCCTTTCCCCAAATGTTATAAATACGATACAATATATAACCTGAGACTGTCTTCTTTCACTTAGTATACTGCTTTTGAGATTTACCCATGCTATATCAATAGTTCATTCCTTTTTATACTAAATAGTATTCCATTGTATGGATATACCACAGTTTGTTTTTCTACTTACCCATTGAAGGATATTTTAATTCTTTTCTGGGGTTATGAATAAAGCTGCACTAAACATTCATGTTCAGGGTTTGGGATGAACATAAACTTTCACTTCTCTAGGATAACTATTTAGGAGTAGGATTGCTGGGTCATATGGTAAATGAATGTTTACTTTTGTACTTAAATTACAAACTGTGTTCCAGAGTGGCCTTTAGCATTTTGCTTTCCCACTTGCAATGCATAGGAATTATAGGTGTTCTGCATCTTTGTTAACACTTGGTATCAGTTTTTAAAAATTTTAGCCGTTCTAGTAGGTATATAGTGGTATCTTATTATGGTTTTAATTTACATTTCCACAGTAGCTAATGATGTCAAACGTAAGTTTTACATTTTGATGAAGTCAAAATTTTCAGTTATTTCTTTTATGAGTCATACTTTTATTACAATATCTGATAAATCTTTGTCTAATCTAAGGCCACAAATATTTTCTGTGTTTTAAGTTTTTTTTTTTCACGTTATACATTTAGATTTATGATTCATTTTTAGTTAATTTTTGTAATAAGATGTAAGGTTTAGGTTGAGGTTCATTTTTAACCATAGTAATGTCCAATTGTTCCATCTTCAGTTTTTAACTTTTGTTAAAAATTAATTTGTGATATTTGTGTGGTTTTGTCTCTGAAGTCTTATTCTGTTCCATTGATCTGTGTATCTATGCCTTCACCAATAACATATAGTATCTTTATCTCTGTAGCTTTAAGTAAGTCTTAAACTTGGGTTATGTGAGTCTTCCATCTTTGTTTTTTTCAAAAATTATTTTGGTTATTTTAGTTCTGTTGCCTTTCCATATCAATATCATAATCAGCTTTGTCAGTATCTATTAAAAAATCCTTCTGGAATTTTGATTGGAATGGAATTAAATCTATAAATCGATTTTGGGGAAATTGGCATGTTAATGCTATTGTGTCTTCTAATCCATGAATATGGCCATCTCACCACTTTAGGTCTTTGAATTTTTTTCGTCATCATTTTGTAGTTTTCAGCATATGGATCCTGCTGTACATATTTTGTTAGACTTATATCTATATATTTCATACTTTTTGCAGCTATTGTAAATGGTATATTTGAAATCTTGTTTTCAGTTTTTTAGTGTTAGTGTGTAGAAATAAAATTTTTTGTTATTTTTAAATAGCATCTTTAAGGTTCTTGCAAATTAAAATATTAAAATAGGTCTTAGTACATCAAAATACTAAGTTCTCTAATTGTAGTCCAAGGATGGTCTTTAAAATATTATATTATGTATATCACAGAAGAGCAACCTTGCTCTGCAATTATACAGAATTTTACAAACATATTAAGTATATTTATGCCCTTACAGATAACAGTATGTACAACAGCAGTTGACAGTAGTAGCTCCGAACAGCAAAAGGATACCCCTCCCCCCCCATAATCGTAACCCTGACGTATACTGGACTGATTAAAGAAACATTGACTGCAAGAGTAGTTACTAATTTAATCTAGTTCTTCCCTTAAAAGAGAAGAGTTTATTTGAAATGAAAATATTGAGTTTGGTGTGTTCTTCCTTAAACCATAGAAGATGACAGAAGACAACAGACTAAGGCTGACTTATGAAAGGAAGAATATAGAATAATTTCCATAGCATAATAGAGGATTAAAATGAAGAGTTATTTAACCCATGAAGAAATACATTAAAAAATTATTTTTAACCAATGAATTTAAAATCTGAAATGACCAGTTCAAACAGGTAGGTAGGAGACACACATGAAACAAAATGAAAATGTGCAAAGGTGGATCAGTAAAATGTTACATTGCACAAAAGCTCAAAAAGTTCAAGGTGGGGAACAGATGTGGCATGGCACAAGTGGTTGAGCTCCGCCTCCCACATGGGAGGTCCTGGGTTTGGTTTCTGGTGCCTCCTCAAGAAGTAAAAATGAACAATGAGCAAAACAAAGGAAAAAAAAACCCAACTCATGGAAGCCCATGTGAATCAGTGGTCAAACGCTGGCTTCCACATACAAGGTCCCAGGTTCAATCCCCAGCCCAGTACCTCAAAATAAAAAGTAAAAAAACCAAGATGAAATAATCTGAAAATATGGAATTTTCTCAAGTGGAACAAAATGCTAAGTTTTATAAGTGGAATTCAGAAGAGGAAATCTTGTCTGTTTTCCTATACAATGTGTATTTCATCTATGGAAAGAATGGTGACATTATTGCTCATGAGATAATTAAGTTACTCGTAGAGATCGAGAACCCTTTTCATTTTCCCATAAAAGCCAGTTTAAAAAAAAAAAGCAAATCCTTGATTTTTCACTATAGCAAAAGAAAATCATTGTACGAAAGATTATATTTTTATGTGCTTGCTTTCTAAAACCAGAAACTTTTAGAAATATGCTCTTCAAGAATATGTTTTATTCATTATACACACTGTTCAAATCTTGGTATATTCCTAGAAGAATAACATCAAGGTGGCTTTGATTTTAAGAGAGACAACATATAAGTGATATTAGGGTGACATTTAATTAACAGAAGGAAACGTGAACATTTAAAAAAAATAGGAAAGCCCAATATTAAGATCCCCCTTATATAACACACATCTCTAGAAACTAATTGCACACTAAAAATGCTGTATGTGGCATGCCACAAGAATTAAATGTGCTCTGGTTATCCAAATGACCACCAAGCAAGAGTATATATATTGAAAGGCACACATTTCCACATTTTATCTAGTAATTTTGGGCAAATTTTTCTTAGCACAGTTGATTAATGTTAATATGTTTTTTTCTTTAAAGTAAAAGGTCTGTCACTGTCTGTGCACATCTAAACATATCCTTTTCTCAAACCTTTAGAATAATTTCCATAATAGAAGTCTAAACTATTTTCCTCCTTTGGATAATATGCTACTTTCATTTTAAAACTGTGAAAGTGGGAATCCTTTGCTTTTTCAGAGGAGTGATTTATGGAACCTAATGAAGTGAACAGTTTTTTAAATATGTTGATCTTATATTCTATGGTCTTATTAAAATCACTTATTATAGGACAGTTTTTAAAATTTTATTTTTGGTAGATTTCTTGGGTTATTTGTACTTTAGAGAGATGTTAAAAAATAAGAAAAATGTCTTTTATAAATATCCATGTACCCACCATTTTCAGTGCTCTTCATTCTATTGTATGGGTCAAGATTTTCATCTGAAATAATTTTCCTTCTGCCTGAATGATTTCCTTTAACATTTCTTCTACTGCAGGCCTGCTGGTCGTAAATGTTTTCAGCTTTTCTATATCTGAAAACATGTTTGTTTAACTTTTGTTTTTGAAAGACATTTTTGCAGAGAATACAATTGTAGGTTGACAGTTGTTTTTTGTTTTTGTTTTTCCTTCAGTAACTTTAAAGCTTGCATCAATCCTGCAAGAAATTTCCCCATACCAGTGCTGCAGCCTGAAAAGATTCTATAGGCATTAAGCTTGGGGATAATTGTAAGGTGCATATCCTTTGATTTCCCTTTCTCAAGGATTTGCATATTGGTTAGAAGCAGAAGTCCCAGGACTTAAGAATGTTAAATCTCAAAATTTCTTGTAAGAATGGAGCATTGAGATGTCAATAAGGATGTCATTTCAGTAACTTAAGTGTATCATTTGTGTGGTGAATTTGTACTTAAGGTTTCTCCTGAGATGAGTGGGTTGGTATTTATTTCACTGATTTAAGATAAAAATTTGAAGATGAGCTTAATTACTCAAGGTATGCTGAAATAGTGTTTCAGATGATAATTTTTGTATTTTATATACTGACTCATTTTTTAAAATTTAAGGCAGCTTTTTTTAAATTTAAGATTTTTAGTCAACTCAAAATAGGTTTTTAGGGCTCGATTTCAGAGAAATATATTCAAATTAGTAGACCAGATTTTTAAAAGAACTGCTAATAATGGGAGATTCTTGAATTTGGCACCCCCCCCCCCCTTTTTTTTTAATGTACTAGGGACTGGGGATTTAATTGGGGACCACATATGTGAGAAGCCAGCGCTCAACCATTGAGCCACATTGGCTCCCCTGAGTTGGGTTGTTTGTTTTGCCTTTTTTTTTTTTTTAAAGGAGGCACTGGAACCACCTGGGAACCTCCCATGTGGGAAGCAGGTACTCAACTGTTTGAGCTGTATCTACTCCCCTGTCAGGTTCTTCCTTAATTTTACCCTTTTAATACCTAAGTTAAAAACCTTTCAAGGTAGTTTTAGAAAAATTCATATTTATGGTTGATTGGAACATGGTTATTAGTCAGCCAAAGGGTACTGATGCAAAGTACAAGAAATCTATTGGCATTTAAAGGGTATTTATTTGGGGTAGAAGCTTACAGTCACAAGGCCATAAAGTATAAGTTACTTCCCTCACCAAGATCTGTTGCCACATGTTGGAGCAAGATGGCTGTCAGTCTCTTTGAGGGTTCAGCCTTCCTCTTCCTCCTAAATGTCTCTCTCTCCAGGGCTTATTTCTCTCCGGGCTCAGCTGCTCTGTTCTCTCTGCAAAGTCGGCTGTAGATTATCAGGCTTTCTCTCTTCCTGGGGCCTCTAGCTGTATCTATCTATCCTCTGTGTTCTTCTCCTGTGTGTTTACTTCCCTGGGCTCCAGCATCAAAACTCAAACTCTCTCTGCTATGTCATTTCCTCTGTGGGTGGGGACTCAACATCTTACTAACATGTTGGAATCAAAACCCCTATCTTAATTTAATCAAGTAAAAGTGAAACCTCTGAATTTAATACAGTCTAATATGCTCAGGGGAACAGACCAGTTTACAAACACAATCCAATATCTATTTTTGGAATTCATTAACAATACCAAACTGTTCCATATGGTTACCACATACAGTGGTTTAAGGAAACACGAGCAATAAGTTTCTAAAGTAGTGGTTATATATAGCTATTGGGCCCTTGATCTGTATTAATCAGCGAAGAATTTTATTGTACTTTGTTTTATTGCTCATTCTTGCAGTTTGCAGACTACAGTGGCAGATCAAATGTTGTTTCCTGAGTGCTTTTTTTTCCCTTACGGATTCCTAGGAATTCTTACATATTCTGAATATGACTGCGTTGTCATTTTGTGTTGAACATGTTTTCTGGTTAATGGCTTGCCCCCCCCCCCCTTTTGATAAAAGCGAAATTCTGAATATTAATGTAGTTGCATTGATCTATCAACTTTTTTTCATAACTTGCACTTTTGTTTACTTTTAAAGAAATACTCCCCTATCCTAACATCAAAGGCATTTTCCTCTGTTTTCTTTATAAAGGTTTATATAGATTTGCTTTTCACATTTAGATCTTTAGTTCATCTGGAATAGGTTTTTGTATATTTAGCTATAGGAAACCAATCCTCCTCCCACCCCATAACCTGTTGGCACACTGCCAGTTTTTTTATTAGGTTATTGTATGCCCATTTTGTCATAAGTTTCCATACATCCAAAAAGTCTTACTCTGCTCTCTATTCTGTCCCATTGCTAAATATTTCTATTCATGTATGACGTCTTTTTTCTGTACATTTATTATAATTCATGATAGCTGGTATAGTGCCAACCATCTTTTGGCTATATTTGTGTAGTATTTCTTTTTCTGTTTTTTTTTTCTCTCTCTTTAAGTCTTTCTATATTATGTTTTTGATATGTCTAGTAAAATATATAGATTGGGATTAAAAAAATCTATTGACAATCTTTTTCTTACCTAGCATATTTATATTTATATTTTTTGTGGCTAAAATATTATATTAAACAGTAAATATGCATTTTAATCTATACACTTAGTGGTCATTTTCTTTGCTCTGTTTTTTTTCCCTTTTGATGTTTAGTGATTCTTTTGAATGTGAGTAGTTTATTTACTTTGCGACAAGTAGAAATACACTTAGGCCAGGGATGTGATGGTGTGTTTCTGGCCTATACTTTGGATTGCTTTTAGTTGAGGATCATGTGTAGTTAGATTCTTGCCTGAAGTTTGTTTGTTCTACCCAGATCAAGTGAATTTTGGTTTATTGTTACAAATTCCCAGGAGATTTTCTTTTCTACTCATTGCCATCTTGGGATGGGCAGTTTTCCTTGTCCCTTGGGACCAGTTTTAAAATAAAAATTTAAAATATATTATTTTTCAGTTAACTATTAGATAGAAGGTATAACCCATTGAGGTCCCAGTGTCTTGAGAAGAGTGTCTTGTTTGACTCATTTTCTTGGGTGGTCCCCAGACTTTGTGTTCTGTCCTCTGATTGAGGCTCCTAAACCCACCACGCAGGTTCATACAGGCTTTCAAATGTCCTCAGTACAAAAAGTTGTTTCAGTGCCTAAGTACTGGTCCCCCAACCCTCACCGCTCTGCCCATTCTTCCTAACTTTCTTGCTAGGTCAAGTTCACACGAAGCACTTTGTGTTGTCTACCTCCCTCCCCCTGTACCTGTTTTATCTCACATTTTCAGTTTTCAACAGGACTGGTTGTCTAGGTTGCCTGAAGTGGAAGAAATGAAAGCCTTCTCAACCCTTTTCATTTTATGGCATACATGTAAAAATGATAGTTTGTACTAATTAATTGGATAAACTATTGAGATGCTTAAGGTTGGGGATAATATGTATACTGGGGTTCTGGTTGAGAGACTTCACTTGTCCCACGTACCACCCTGGCTTTTACCTAACAGTCCCAGAGGTTGAGTCTCTCTCTGTCTCAGCATTTCTGTCACTCATTCCCAGTACATTTGTTGGAAAATCCTAATTGCGCAGGGTAGGAAAGTGCAATTAGGCCCTTGTTTTGCATAGAAGAAAGCATTGGTGAATGAATATTTATCAGGTCAAGGACTGGGGATTTTCAGATTCTGAATTTAAATGTATATATTATGTATGTATTATAAAGGAAATGGTGGAAGATCTTGGAAAAAAATAGGGAACTTTTTGCATCAAAAACTCTGTAAAAAATTCATAAGTATTCAACAAAAAGTTTCTGAGCTCAGAGACCATAATACCTTTGTTTTTCAAGGTAATGACTAGGTCCAGATGTTTTCTGCTTTAACCGGTATTTTTAGGGTTCTCACCTCTAACCAACCATAACGTACACTGTCATAGACTTCACTTACCCTTGAACTTCCTTTAATTAAGCCCAGGGTCAACGTATATTATGAATTAAATATCTAGGTACATTTTCCAAACAGCACTAATTCTTCTTCATGGAACATAATATTAGTTATACTTGAAAGAGTTTAGCTTGTTTAAAAAAAAAAAAAAAGGTAAATGCAAACTGTGAAAAGATATTCTGTAATACTGATGAATAGTAAGCATCCTTTATATATAAGTAGCACATGACAAGTCATTTAAGAAAAAATATTCATACGCCGGGAGAGAAATATGTACAATCTATGAGCAGATTGATAATTCACAAGACAAGTAATAAACTAGCTTATAAATATTTGGGAAAAAGTAATCAACTGAAAATTGAGTACTTTTGGCAGAAGGTTATATTGATTCAGCTTTGTGGGTTTTTCAAAAGATTAAATTTTGCTTCCCATTTGACTGTGAGGAACTTACACTGAAGAAATATATTTGCCAAATTATGTTCATAGAAAAATATTTAACCAGATTTTACCACATTCTATCAGTGGACATAAATTATGGTTTAACTGTTCAGTAAAATGCTATGCAGATAATATGTTTGAGGTAGATCTATATGTTTTAATATGGTAAGCAGTTAATAATGTATTGAATGAAAGAAGTAGTTTATGAAATTGCATTCAAGGAATTGTTCTGTTTGTATATATACATAGAGAATTCTGGAAGAGTATACTCAAAACAGATGAAAAAGATTGTTTTTTTCATTATTGGGGAGGGGTCTTTACTATGTGGCAGTTTCTGTAGTATTGTTTATTCAATAAATAAATATAAGTTCTCCATATTAGAAATTAAGAATTCAAAGCAGGTTATTTTCAGTGGAGCGCGTGCTTATAATTACAATCTCTTCTACCCTTTCCCCCAAGTTCCAAGTGCTTGCTCTTTTCTTCTTTTCTGCATTTATTATTTCGGAAATACATATAAGGTGAATGGATGCAGAATTTGTTATTGAAGGCATTAATTTGAACTGTGCATGTATCCAGATTACAAAAGCATAATAGACATAGTGGATATAGTCTTGTAAAACTTCATGAAGATTTGGTGTATGTAAGTTTGTCTAAAGACAGGTTTGCTTTCTATATTTTTGGAACTCTGTGAATGAATTATGTATAACTGAAATAACAGTGATTGCTGTAAGGTTGTCTCTGCCTCTAATAGACCCTGTGGAGTAGCAAGCACATAAGATAAGAAGTAGGTATAATGCCTACTGGTTTATATGGGAAATTGTAGGATTACTCTGACTTTATTCACAAAAGTCACTCTGAGCTTAAATTCTGTCTCATACTCGCCTTAACTCCAAATGGTAATTATACATTAAAGATTTTTCAAGGCTAAATCAATGCTTAATTTCAGTAAGAAGTCTTTATAAATACTGTACTTGAATACACCCCCTCTCTATAATTGTTACAGTTGATAATGCTAGAGAAAAAATTATTTGGAAAAGAGCTGTTTTGACAAAATAGTTTCTTTTTATTTAATGTTGGCCTTGAGTGTGTGTATGTATGTATGCCTACTAATATAGAATCCATTAATTCTCTGACTGTATGTATCACCCGTTAAGGTTTTGGAGCTAGTAAACTAGCTACTTGTTCACAGTTCAAACAGTACAGCCTAGTTTGCTTTGCTTCAGCTGTATTTGTCCTTTCTTTGCCAAAAATAGTGAGAGAATGTCAGCAACACTAGATAAACTAAAGGGAGATACAATTTGGAAGATACAAACAAGTAGTAGTAGGGTGTAACTGTATTGTCATTTTCTGGCTATATACCACACTTCTCCTGAACTGGTAGGTTGTTATTATTTATATATATATATTAGCAGTAGTGTCAGTAGTGTTTTATTTCTTTGCCATAGGTGGCATTTGAATATGGGACCTTGTTGGGTTTTTTTTTTTTTTAATTTTTGTTTTGTTTTATTGTTGTTTTTTTTTTTTTGGTTTTTTTTGCTTTTAATGTGTC
Source organism: Dasypus novemcinctus (assembly GCF_030445035.2). Classification (NCBI taxonomy): domain Eukaryota; kingdom Metazoa; phylum Chordata; class Mammalia; order Cingulata; family Dasypodidae; genus Dasypus; species Dasypus novemcinctus. The sequence continues at coordinate 52,016,589 of NC_080704.1, forward strand.
GGTGTACCTGTTTTACTTTGATTTTTTTTGTAGTAGTGATTGCTCTTTATAATGATTTAAAATAGGCTAGAGAACATAGGCTAAGTCTTCCTGTGGGGTGATAGAAGTAGGTAGTGGAGATCCTTGTGTTGCTTTTCTGCTTGGTGTTTGGGTGTGTAAGTAGAATTAGGGAGGCGGAGCTGATGTATACAAGTGTAAGGGGAACATCTGATGCTGGACAGTCTCTTTCTTGGAAATGACTTTAGGTCTCTAGGAATGACCTGAGTCCAGTACATTACAGCTCATAATAGATCTGTCTTAGTTTGCCACAGGGCTGCCAATGCAAAGTTCCAGAAATGGGTTGGCTTTTATAATGGAGGTTTTATTTAGAGTAAAAGCAAATTAAGGCACAAGCAGAGTTGCTTTCTCACCAAAGTCAGCTACTGGTGATCCTGGGATCCTGCCGTGTGGTGGAGCAAGATGGCAACAGATCTCTGCGGAGATCCCTGCCTTCCCCTGCAGAATCCACTGTCTCTCGGAGCTCAGCTGTGGGCCTCCACGCTTAGGGCTTATCTCTTTCTGGGACTTATCAGTCTCGGCTGCTCTGCTTTCCTGCCCAGTTCAGCTGTGGGCTGTCACGCACCTGGCTGGTCTCTTCGACCTTGAGCTGCTTCTTGGGCCCAGCCTCTTGCTTGGTGGCTTTGTGCTTAAGCTTTGGCTGCTAGCGATCTGCAAGTCCTCTCTCACGTGGTAGGATCAAAAAATGGCAGCTTCCTTTCTCTGTGTGTCTCTCTCTGTGTCTCCATTTATAAAAAGCTCCAATAAGAGGGCAGACACCCAACCAGAGTCGTGCCTCACTGATGTAGTCCTATCAAAAGGGCCCCACATCCACAGGAATGTATTAGGTCAAGAACATAATCTTTTTCTTTTTGAGATTCATGAAAAATGTCAAACTGTCGCAGTCTAATCTCTTAGAGTAATTGTGAAGATTAAATGAATAATTATATGTAAAAGTGCTTAGAACTGTGCCTTGATACATATCAAGAGCTAAAATATTGGCTATCAGTATTTTAATTATTAAGTTATCTTGTTTGATTTCAGTAGTGTAGTTCTGTAAGAATATTTTTCAATGGCAAAGCATTTTAGATAGTTTATTTAAAAAAGAATGGTACTTAAGGTGCTGTGGTAATTTCTTGAATGATGCTTAGCATTCAGCACAACCACTGAATGCCGAGTAGGTCCAGAGAGGCTGAGAAATCCAAACATGAGACTGATTTGTGTAATTTTTATTATACTGATTTTGTTACGATGCAAAAGATCTATATTGGTTGAAAATAGGAGCTAGGGGACTAAGGTAGAGTAACAGATGTGTAAGGTTCTTAGCCTGGTAGAATTGGTGTCTTCTTTTCAATGTTACGTGTGGCTGATAGTTAACTGGATTTCTTTTTTCCTCCCTTTATCCATTTTGCGTGTGTTAATGATTATTTCATTAGGCTGCTTTTTTTTTTTAAATGACAGGAGATGGTTATACACTTCTTTCTCTTACCTTCTCAGAGGCAGTCAGTTTCAGGCTGCTTTGGAACTCCATTATTCCAGGAATTTAGGCTTCTGTTATCCTGCTCTGCTATCTTCAGCCTGTGGTTTCTTCCTTATAGTCCAATAGAGTTACTAGAGTTCTTGCTGTCTAGATGACTGTAGCCAGTAGGCAGAAGAGGGGTTGAAGCAGAGCATGCCTTTTCCCTCTAAAAAGTACTCTTGTACTTATATCCCAGTACTTACTATTGGTCAGAACTTAGTCACCAAGCCACACCCACAAGGACGACTGGATATCTGTTTTTCTGTATAAACCTGTGCCTAATTCAGTTTAAGGTTTCTCTTGACAAAAGGAAGGGAGAAAGGATATCAGGAATATCTAAATTCTCTAGCAAGGCAGAGGAGAGTGTTTATATAAATATTAAATATTAATAGTAAGGTGGGAAAATATATGCTTGTATTTGCACAAAAATTTTTGGATATTAGTGGAAAATTTTAATGTTTTTTTGCTTTTGGGAAAGAACTGGGTGGCTGTGGTCAGGATTGGGAGACTTTGCTCTATATACTCTTTTTAATTTGGTGATGTATACATTAACTTTTCAAAAGTAGTAAATTTTTAAAAATGCCTGGAATAGGATATATAAGTTCAGGAATAGATATGTTTTTAAGAATCAATAATACTTAAAAGTCTGTAACCCTCTCCCCTCGCTTAAAAAAAAGTGGTGTATGTATTGATGTATTGATGTTTCAAAAATGGTTTAGACTCAGGTAGTTTTAACTATTTCAGATTCCTAAGTATATTTGAAGTGTTTCAAAAGCAGTCAGGTAAAAGGCATTGCTGAATACCTGGTAAAGGGAAGAATTCTCCACTGATTTATCGGTCATATTTCTGGAAAGGATATAAACTTCCATGCCGTAGATAGATTTAGGGTTTTGGGGGAGCAGGATAGAAGGATAGTATTTTATTTTATTTCTTTTAGAAATTTGTTATGGAAATTATAACTTTGGAATTAAGTCAAGGGATGTCAAGTCAAGAGATGTATACTTGTACACGTGTGTATGCATTATATATGACATTATTTGCTTATATATTATGTCTCTAAGTAATTGATTAGATGTGTGGGAATGAAGAAATGAGTAATTCACAGGTAATTTAATAGATTTGAATTGGTGCTACTATTGAAAAAGGAAAGTTTATGAGGGGTAAAATATTGAACAGGGCCAAAACATTTAATTTTTACTTGTTAAATTTGAGATGATATTGGGATATCCAAATGGGAAAAGTCTGGTATGTTGCTTAGAGTTAAAAGACTTGGACTTCTCAATATTGGGACTTAACGGAAGTCCTGAGTGGTTGGTCGTCTCCGTGTTCCCCCCCCCCCCCAATTCGGTTTTAAAAGCAAGAGCACTTAAAAGTTTATAGGTCCCAAAAGTGACTCTTGGAAGGGTCAAGATTAATAAAAGGGAACCAAAGAAGGAAGAGGAGCTAGAAAGGCAGGGTGCTTAGAATAAAAGATCCAGGAGAGAAAAAATGATGTAAAGGAGGAGGAACCAGTTTGCCTTCACTTTTGATGCCCAGCAAGTAGAAGAGTGCCCAAAATCGAGTAAGTGCTGATTGGAGTAACTTGCATAATAAACCATTTTTAATCATCCACAGATATTGTCAATATCAGTGCTTTTTACATAAATTTTTTACAATATTCATCCTCAGTAAAATAATACAGAGATTTTTCTTTTCTTCTAAAATAATAGGATGAGTAAGGATTAAAACTGTTGTACTGAATGGTCTTTTATTGCAAAAGTTGTGAGTTTCCAGAACTGTGACTCTTATACAATTCTTTCAGGGGTATAGTATACTTAGAATCGTAGAAGCCGAAGAAAAAAAAAATTTTTTTTTAATGCAGCTGAAAATTGTATCCAAAGAAGTGTTCTTCTAATTCCTGTTGAAGTAGTTTATGTATTGATTTTTTGCAGTGATATAAGTAAAAGATGGCCCATTTAATTTTTGACAAATTTTTTTCCTCCTTTCTGGTGGAAGTGCATTAAACCTGCTTGCAAGTTATACCCCTTCATTGGTTCTCATGTCTAGAACTGAAAGTGTCTCCTAAGTGACAGGTTTTAAGTATTAGAGTAGAACTACAACATCCCTGATGATTCTCTTTAGTTAAAACAATTTTCATATGACAGTTTTCACATCCCTTTAACAACCTTGGTGCCCTCTGTATGTTATCACCTGTTAAAATGTGGAACTCAGAACTTATGGTAAGGTTATAGATCTGGTAATAAGTGCTGTTGATTTGTAGAATTTGCTTAATTAATTTGGGTCATGAATACCTTTTTAGTAGCCATATTTTGTTGATGATACATTGACCTGTAGTGTGCTTTAAATACCTTAATCTTTTATAAATGGCCTCCTAATAAAACAGCTTTTATTGTTGAGTTTTTAAAATTATGGGTAGGACTGTATGTGTGTTTCTATCGTATTGAACCTAAAAGTTTTGGTTCATTTAGAAAACTTTTTGTTTTTGTGTTTGTTTTTTGTTCGCTTAAAACCATTGGGACATTTTAAATCTGTCATTATGTCACCCAGCTACCTCCTTTAATCTTTTAAACTGAAAAAAAAATTTTTTTTTTCAGTTTAAAAGTTGCTATATGTACCAATTTAAAAATATTAAAACATTATCATATTTTAGCTAGCTAGGACTAACTGACCAAGTTCATCATAAAAGACTTTAATACTTATTTTAACATAAAAAGTAAATTAGTTACATATCCATGATCATGAGTGCTAAACTTAATCTGTCAAAGTTTAGGAATAGAAGGTAATGGCAATGCAGCTGTTTTGGCATCGCCAGCTTTTCAAATAATCAAAATGAATAAAGCAGATACTAACCACAAATCATAGTGAACATTGTGGAAAATAGCAGTTATACTGGAAGGAAGGACACCCAAACTCTACTTAGTTGGGAGGATATTAGTTTATGCCCTTTTATTTTTAGTATTTTAATGATTAGCTGTTTATTTTCCTTCTCAGTGTTTTTCCCCAATAGACGGAAAGGATTATAATTGTACAAGCCACCACCTTTAAACAACTGTAAGATGTAACTGGTTTTGGTGGAGGACGTTGCTTATTTCCAGTGCAAGATATTCCATTATTTTTATACTCTTTTCATCTATAAGCATAAATCTTGCTTTCCTAGTATTTAATATATGGATTATTCAGTTGTTTTTAAGCTTTAAAAATAATGTACATTAACATTGTCCAATATGGTGGCTGTTAGCGACATGTCTAGTGGCTACCATATTACCACAGATAGAGAACATTTAGAAGATGGAAAGTGGTGGTTTAGGTTAATTATGAAAAATTTAGAAAATGTAAAAAAGTAAGATGAACAAAATAAAAAGTTTCAGTACCTTCTGACTGTAGGTTTTCTATTTATAACATTTGTTTTATATTCTAGTCTGTTTGTTCCATAGGTGTGTATAAACACACACTCAGCTCTTTAGGGGATGATGTTACTTGTGCACATTGAAAAAAAAAATCAATATCAAGAATATAAAAGTAAACCATTTCACTGGAAATATTTTTGCTTTATATGTTTACCTGAATTTTGTTCTAAATCTAAAGAACTACTTACCTATCTTCTATATTTATCAGTAGCCTTCTGACTAAAGATGGTTTTATAAAAATATTTTTATTCTAGATATTTGTATGAATTAGTATTAGAAATCATTACCAGTTTTTCCTTTATGCTTTTAAAAATTGTTATTAGCATTTGTCAGTATCTAATATCAGAATTTACTTCCAACAGTTCAGTTTGGTTAGGAACATGATGGACTTGTGGGGTAACAATTAAATTGTTTATTGAGCTTAACTGTGTGATAAGTGAATTGAAAACCTACCCTTTCTGGTTTTTACTTAGTGTTATGTTTCATGGCACAGGTATGTATTTCAGGTGCATTCTATAAGAAATGGAAGAAATACTATTGATGATTATGGTAGGAACATCAAGGTATGGTGATAGCAGGAAGTATAGGATAGTGGCATCTCTTTGCTTAAGTCATTTAAGAAAATTTCTTCAGGTTTATGTCTTGAGCCCTTTTTTACCATGAAAATCATATTTGCTTGTAAATTTATGAATAATTTCTTCAGCTATAAGAAATTCTCAGAGAGCAATAGGAACCTGAAGTTTCGGAATATCTTGCTAAGATGTAAAAGATATAGACAATAACTACTTTGATGAGTGCTTTATTTACAATGCAGTTATTACCTTAAAAGTCACTAATTTAATGTAAAAATAAAAATATCATACTGTAGCACGATAATTTTATGAAACTAATATTATAAAGCATTGTAATAAATTGTATTTTTGTACTCTAACCAACTGCCAGATAAGAATTATGTGACTTAAATATAAAAGGATCTTGAAATTTCATGCCTCCAAATTATAGTAATTTCAGAGACTTCATTTTAACATTCAGACTTTTAAATTATAAGGGAGCAGAATGATTAGTTTTCAGTGATTGTGATTTTGGTATATATGCACATTTAGATTGTTAGCAGTGGAATAAGAACTGAAAACAGTCCCCTTTATAAATTTTAACATTTAAGGATAGCAGAGTCATCCCGGAATTCATTTGTTTAGTTAGGATAGGTTCTCTAAACTTGTTGAGTATTTATGTATATGATCTGGATACATATATTTTGAAACTCTCCATCAAAGACTCTGTGTTTTACAGGAGAGAAAAATCTAAGTGAATACTCTGTCCCACATCACATTTTCTTATCCAAACAGAAGCTCCTAAAGTGGTGTGAAAGGATTTTTTGGCTAATAATGAGTTAAATTTCTTTTTTTGTGGGCATCAAGCCTGTGAGGGTATTATTGGTAGTGTACCCAGAGATTTGAGAAATCATGCACTTTTCTGTCTTTGGTGATCCCAGGACATGTTATAACACAAGAATATTGCGTCGTGTTTCATTATTAGCAGGGAAATTTTGACAAAAATTATTGGGAAGCTTGAAACGATCTTGGAAAGAGTTAGAGCTTTGTTCTTATCTAAGGAGAAAAGAAATATTATTAAGTACCTTCCATGTGCTAAACACTGTGGCAAACCCTTACAGAAGTTTTCTTACTTTAATCCTTTTTATCAGCTCTTGGAGTGTTACTAAAACTGAGACTCAGAGAGGCTAAGTTGCCATCGCCCTATCGGTAATGACAACTGGAGTTTGTAGCCAGACTCTAGGACTCTGTTCTTTCCATTGTTTCAGTAAGATCTTTATTCATTTCCCCCTTCTGCAGTCTCCTGGATTGCAATTTTTAAAAAATTGATATGCTTGAAAAAAAAAATATATATATATATTCTCCCAGTGGGGGAAAAATATATGTATTTTCTCCCAGGAAAGAAAAAGTGAAGTGTTAAGTATATATGCATGTGTTGTAGTGGCAATAAGATTAGGAATAGCATTAGATTTGGTGTGTTTGAAGTAATGAATTGAGGTGAAGAGAAGACAATTGAAAGGCAGTATATGGTGGTTTAAAACCTAATATAGTTTCTTACATAAAGATGTTCAATGTAAATGGTAGTTATTCAACTAGAGATTCTATGAATTCTCACAAAATTCAGTGAAATTTTTCCTGTGGGGAAGAGAGATATTATTTGTACCTGAGAGCAGTTTTGTTTATATCAATGGGAACCACAGTAATAATTTAGATTTGCAACTTATGAATAAAGTTATCCAAGTGCTCCTACGTTGTCATATTTGGCAAAAATTATTTCCATTTTATAGATGGGAAAAGCACTTATTCCATAACTAGTGGCTCTAGTAATAAGTACTTAAGGAAAGCTGTTCCTTCCAAAGGCTGCATTGAGTATCTCTAAGGTAGAAGTGAAACATTTATTGATTTCTTGGGTAGGTGATTGGAGGATACATGCATTCTCTCAGAACAGAAATACATTTTAGGGTTTTATCTTTTTCTTAAATGTCTGTGTTTTTTATTTCTAGGCTGTTCGCTGCTACGAATCTCTAATCTTAAAAGCTGAAGGAAAAGTGGAGTCTGATTTCTTTTGTCAATTAGGTCACTTCAACCTCTTATTGGAAGATTATCCAAAAGGTAATTTTTTTATTTTGTTAATTACTGTTTGATTTATGTATATATTTAAAATAATAGTATTTGTACTATATTTTATATACTTGCTACTGTTTTTTACTTCTAATAAATTGTAAGCTCATGAGCATACTCAATCATAGAAAGAAAGGTAGAGTTGATGGAAATGTGGAACTTCCATATAACTCAATGTAAAGTATCCTTAAGTTGATCATTCAGTAAAACTATTAACCACCTACATGTGGAATGTGTTTTGTTCTGCTTTGTGAAAATCCTTGCCCTTTAAAGGCCTTACCATAGTAGAAAGTGAGCCAGTTTGATTATGTCTCTTTACATTTGGTGGATACTCAGGATTTTTCTTTTCTTTTTATTTTGTCTGTAAAACTTTACCATTTTAGCTACAAAATATTTGAATAAAAACTGATCTGTGGTCACGTTATTATAAAGGTGAGTAGTACAGAGAGATCATCACATATTAATTTAAGCCCTGAAAACAAATTTTTATTCATTTGAAAACTTTTTTCCTTTAACAAATAGGTGAGTTAAATAATTAATAACAATAATAATTCTATATTTAACTCTTTGAGGAACCCTCATATTGCTTTCCACAGTAGCTGTACTATTTTGCATTTCCACTAACAATGCACTAGAGCTCCAGTTTCTCTCTATCCTCTCCAAACTTATTTTCCATTAAAAAGAAAAAATTAAATAATAGCCATCCTTGTGGGTATAAGGTGGTATCTCATTTTTTTTTTCTTTTTTTAGTTAGAGAAGTTGTAGGTTTACAGAAGACTCATTCAGAAACTAGAGTTCCCATAGACCCTCCCCTCACATACCCAGTTTTCCCTATTATTAACACTTTGCCTTACTGTGGTACCTTTGTTACGATTGATGAAGCAATGTTATTATGATTGCACTATTAATCATTAGTCCATAGTTTACATTAGGGTTCACTGTGTTGTACAGTTCTATTTTTTAAAAATATATTTTTACTCTAGTAACGTATACACAACCTAAAATTTCCCCTTACAACCACATTCAAATATGTAGCGGTAATTATATTGACAATGTTGTGCTACCGTCAACACCACCCATTACCAAAACTTTTCCATCACCCCAAACAGAAATTCTGTACCAATTAAGCATTAACTCCCCATTCCCTACCTCTGCCCTGGAAGCCTGTACCCTCATTTCTGATGGTAGGACTTTCCTTATTCTAATTATTTCATATCGGTGAGATCATATATTTGTTCTTTTGTGTCTGGCTTATTTCACTCAATGTGATGTCTTCAAGGTTCATCCATGTTGTCACATGTATTAGAACTTCATTCCTTTTTATGGCTGAATAATCTATTTTATGTGTATACCACATTTTATGTATCCATTCATCTGTTAATGGCCTCTTGGGTTGCTTCCATCTTTTGCAACTTTGAATAATGCTATAACGTCAGTATGAAAATATCTGTTTGAGTCCCTGCTTTCATTTCTTTTGGGTATATACCTAGAAGTAGGATTGGTAAGTCATATGGCAAGTGTATACTTAACTTCCTGAGGAATCACTAAACTGGTTTTCACAGAGGCTGTACCATTTTACATTCTCAGCAACAATGTAGTACAGTTCCAATTTTACCCCATCCTCTCCAACACTTTTCTTTTTTAAAAAAAAAAAAAGTAACCATTCTTATGGGTGTAAAATGGCATCTTGTTTTATTTTAATTTGCATTTCCCTAATGGCTAATGGGCATCTTTTCATGTCCTTTTTGGCCATTTGTATATTTTCTTTTGGGTTGTTTGTTTTTTGTTGTGGTATTGTAAAAGTTCTTCATGTGTTAAATAAACCCTTATCCAATATATGATTTGAAATTATTCTCTCCCATTATATAGGTTGTCTTTTCACTTTCTTGATGATTTCCTTAGATGTACAGAAGTTTTTAATTTTGATGAAATCACATTTATCCAATAGAAGCTTGTCCTTTTGGTGTCACATCTAAGAATCAGCTGTTGAATCCCACCCAGGTCATGAAGATTTGCCCCTGTATTATCTTGTAAAAATTTTATAATTTTAGCTCTTCTAGTTAGGTCCTTGATCCATTTTGAATTGATCTTTGTATATGGTGTGAAGGAAGAGTCTAATGTCATTCTTCTGCTTGTGTATATCCAATTTTTCCAGCACCATTTTTTTAAAGTTTTATTTATTTACTTTATTTATTCCCCCCTCCCCCGGGTAGTTCTCTCATCTATCTGCTCATTGTTTGCTGTCCCTAATGGCCTGAGCCGTATCTGTTCCCGGTGGGCTATAGTGTCTGCTGGCTTGTGGCATCTGCTCGATGCTGCGGGGGCAGCATTGGCTTGTCTTCTTTAGGAGGCACTGGGAACTGAACCTGGGACCTTCCCTGTGGTAGGCGGACACCCAACTGATTGAGCTCCCCTAACACCATTTTTGAAGTGACTTTTCTTTCCCCATTGCACGTACTTAGCATCCTTGTCAAAAATCATTGGCCAAAAAACACATGAAAAATGTTCCATATCACTAGCTTTAGGGAAATGCAAATTAAAACAACAATTAGATATTATCTAACACCACATAGAATGGCCATTATTAAAAAAGCAGACAACAGTAAGTGCTGGAGAGGATGTGGAGAAATAGGAACACTCCTTCTCTGTTGGTGGGAGTGTAAAATGGTGCAGCCTCTGTGGAAGACAGTTTGGAGGTTCCTCAGGAAGCTAAATATAGAACTGCCATATGATCCAGCAATTCCTCTACTAGGAATATATCTAGAAGAACTAAAAACTATGACACAAACCGACATCTGCACACCAATGTTCATAGCAGCATTGTTCACAATTGCCAAAAGATGGAAACAACCCAAGTGTCCATCAACCAATTAATGGATAAACAAAATGTGGTATACACATTTGATGGAAATACCATGCTTCTGTAAGAAGAAATGAAATTGGGACATATGTGATAACATGGATGAGTCTTGAAGACATTATGCTAAGTGAAGTAAGCCAGACACAGACAAATATTGCATGGTCTCATTAATATGAACTAAATACAAATAAACACATGGAATTAAAACCTAGAGTGTAGGTTATTAGGAGATAAGAGGAGGGTTGAGAAGAACTGTGGATGCTTAATGTATGTAGAAGTTTTAATTAGCTTGACTGTAAAAGTGTGGAGATGGATAGAGTTGATAGTAACACATTATAGTGAGTAGCAACTGGTTTATAAATGGGGATTGTGGCTGAAAATGGTACTCTGGGGAAGTAAATATCAATAGAAAGAAAGTTAAAGAATAATCTAGGGGCTAAATAATACAGTGAATCTAGAGGTGGTTGAGAATTATGGTTAAGGGTACAAAATGCAAAAGAGTCCTTCTGTGAGCCAGAGCAGATGTACATCACTATTGCAGGGTGATAGGAATATGGAGAAGCATGGGAAAAATACAATTGGTGTGACCTATAGACTGTGGTTAATAGCAATACTATAATCTTGCATCAATGCCAAAGCTGTATTGCATTGATAATGGAGCTGTATGGAAAAAGTGTGCCAGATGTATGCTATGGACCATGATTGGTGGTACTAGTCTGATGATATTGTTTCATCTGTAACAAATATTCCACCAGGGTGTGGAGTTGTATGGGAAATCTACACATTTGTATGATTGTTTTTGCAAGTTCACAATATCTGTAACAAAAATATATTTTAAAAAAAATAGTATGGGTGGTGGGAAAAATACACCAAATGTAAGATATGGACTATAGTTGGTAGTAATATTTTTATGATGCCCTTGCATAGTTTGTAACAAATGTTTCATAACAATGCAAAGAATTGGTGGAGGGGTGATGTGTGGGACCTCTGTGTGATGTTATGTATGTTTGTTTTGTGGGTTCCCAATCTTTACTATACACTTATTGTTTGTGCATGTTCATGTATGAATGATATACATCAATAAAAAATAAATTTAAAAAAATTCATTGGCTCATAGCTGTGTGAAGTTAAAAAGATTGCTTAAAAATGGGAGAACCTTGATAATATGCTCAGAGAAATAAAACATATAAGGACAAAATTGTATCATGTTACTCATAAGAGATGGTTAGAAATAGCAAATTTGGGAAGATAGAATGCACATTAGAGCGGAGCACATTAGGGCGGAGGAGAGGAGAAGTGTTTGTAAACATTTCTAAAAATTAAGAAAAAATAATAATAAGAGGGTGAAACATACATGAAAGGGGGCCAGGGGACTATTGTTACTACAACAACAAAAAATATATAGGGTTCGGAGAAGGTGGCAAAGAAGAGAGATATAACAAGATATTTCTAGGTAGGGCTGAATGCTTTGCTAGGTATCATACTATTTACTACACCATCTACAGCTGCTAATTTCACTGCCTGATGGTGTAAAAAAATCATAAGAACGTTTGAGAAGCTAGAATCTGCTTTTCTCAGGAGATCTTGACACTTCCTGACTCTTTTGGAAACCAGCTATCTATTGTTCTGCTTGTATGTCAGGCACAATAATTGGTTTAAAAACCTTCTTCTTACTCTTAAGTGTTAATTTTGGGGTTAAGTAAATAGTGGGTCAGAGCAAGCAGGATTAAGCCTCTGGCCAAAAAAAGGCTTAGCCAAAAATGGAGGTAGTTTATTTTTTTATGACTGGAAGGAGGGTCACATCATTTGCTAATTGTGGTACAGTAAATTTTGGCTACATGAAAGACATTTTTGTAAGTATCTGAATTAAGTAACTAAAGATAGCCCCTGTAAATGTGCCGTTTTCACAGTACCAAGCTGCCAATCCAGACTATTACCTAATTTTGAAGTTAAGGGTACTCTTTCCCCAATACTAAAGGAGAATCTATGACAAAGAAAAATTGTCTTCTTATAAGCAAGGCTATTTTAACTTTCTGATAAGTAAACATCTTGATGTAGAATAGATGGATGTGTTATGCTTGTTTTCAGCAATTGTGTTTATTGGGCAGAACAATTGGGAGATAGTTTCAGGACTAGAGCGAAGGATTGTTGGTGTGTTATGTTAATGTTTTATTATGCCACTTTTGTATTAGGTCAAGTCAGAACTTTGCTACTGAAAATGCTTTAGTTTGAGACTGGTGTACTCTCTGGGGTTTGCAGTTAGATTTATTTCCCAACTCACCTCTATTATGTACAGCTGGAGTACCCTTAACAGATTATATAACATCCCTGAGCCTCTGTCTTCTAATATAGAAGGGTGGGTAATAGAGTCACAATACAGAGGTTTTGCTATTGTTATGTGATTAGCAAACTGGCTTCTGTTCAGTAGGATAATAGTTTTTAATGATGCTTATTTATACTCCATTAGATATTTTAACTTTAAAACTGGTGACTTACTCTGAGGAAGTCATTACAGAAAGTAAACAGAATTCTTTGCAGTCTAATTTTTAAATGCTGTACCTTTTATTTGGAGAGCATACTAATTTGAGAGCATATAAACAGACCCAGACATCAATAGTAGATTTGCACACGGGACTGTCTGTCCTTGCTGATTAGTGGTCATTAAACAATATGTGTATATATATATGTGTGTGTGTGTATGTATGTAATTATATAAAAAAATGTAAACTTTTTATTTTGAAATAACTTTTAAAATTAACAGGACAGTTACAAACGTAATGCAAACTCCGCACAGAGAATTCTAACACGCCCATATCCCTTGAGAAACTCAGATCTACCAGTCTGAACATTTTGCCACATTTGCCATATTATTCTATTTAAAGTGTAGCAGTTTGATATTATTTATGAATTCTAAGAAAAAGATACCTGATTATGTTTGTAAACTGCTCTTTTCCTCTGGGTGTGATCCCTTTGATTGTATTAGATTCAGCTGAGATGTCTTTGATTAAATTATGTTAAGATTGGGGCTTTGATTCAGCCAAGACATTCAGGTGACTCAGTTTTAGTCCCTGCCCCCTCAGGCTGATAAAACAGACTCTTACACAGAAGTAGACACACACAGAAGATACACAGAGGCTCCCATGGCCTGGGAAGAGATGTGCTTGATAGTCTACAGCTGACCTTGTGAAGAGACCAGAGCAGCTGAGCCCAGAAAGAAACAAGCCCTGGGGAGAAAGATGAGCCTTATGCCAGCCTACACCTGAGATCAGAAGAAGCTGGGACCATGAGCCTTAAAAGGAAGAAGAAGGCTGAACCGTTGCAGACATCGCCTGCCATTTTGCCTCAGGACTTTGGCAACAGACTTTGGGTGAGGAAGTATCTCTTACAGCACCTTGAGTTGGACTCTTTGGGGCCTTGTTGACTGTATGCTTCCACCCCAAATAAATACCCTTTATAAAAGCCAACAGATTTCTGGTACTTTGCATCAGCACCCCTTTCGGCTGACTAATACAGTCCCCATCGCTCTACCTTTCTACTTGCCTATCAGTCAGTTTTCTATACATTTGAGTGTTGGCTGTATACATCATGCTTTGAATACTTAGTACTGACATGTACATTTCCTAAGAATAAGTATATTCACTTATGTAAAAGGCGAAAGATTTATATGATCTGAAGAGAAACCAGAGTAGCCATCTTAAGTGCAATTTTAAAATTCAGTGAATTTAACATTAATGTAAAGCTTACAGTCTGTATTCTCTTTTCCTTTTTTTAATTGTGGGAACATTTTCCAGCAAAAACTTCCCCATCTCAGTCACTCCCAGGCACACCATTCAGTGGGGTTAATCACATTCACAGTGTTGTGGTACCCTCTCCCCCTTCCATTACTAAAACTTTCCCGACTCCCCAAAGAGAAATCGTGTCAATTATGCATTAACTCCCCCTTCCTTGTCCCCCCCCCCCCACACACACATACAACCTATACTCTTAGATCCTTGTAGGAAGTTGGAAAAAAAAAAAAAAGAGTTACAGCCCCAAAATTCAGTAGTACTGGCATTTATATTTAGCCATGTTGTTACCATAATGGGAAATCTTTATTTCTTCATAGGGCTTTGATCTGTTGTTTATTGTCCTTTCCTTTCAAACTTGGAAACACTTTAACATCTTTCGTAGGGTCAGTGGAGTGGTGAAAGACTCCCTCAACTTTTGTTTATCTGGGAATGTCTTACTCTCACCCTCATTTTTGAAAGTCATTTTTGCTGGATATAGAATTCTTGGTTGGCAGTTGTTTGCTTTCAGCACTTTAAATATATAATCCCACTACTTTCTTGCCTCCATGATTTCTTGAGAAATTGGCACTTAATATTATTGAGGCGCCTCTATGTAATGCGTTGCTTCTCTCTTGCAGCTTTAGAATTCTTTACTTTGACATTCTACAGTTCGATTAATATAACACAGTATGCATCTGTTTGGGGTTATCCTTTTTGGAGTTTATTGGGTATCCTGGATTGTATATTCTTGTCTTTCTTTAAATATTTAATTTCTTTTAATTTGATGCCATTTCTTTCAGTGTTCTCTTTGCCCTCTTTCTCTCTGTCTTCTCCTTCTTGAACTCCTGCAACGCATATATTGATGCATTTGATGGTATCTAACAATTTCCTCAGGCTCTGTTCACATTTCTTCATTCTGTCTTCTTTCTCCTTCTCAGACCAGATGATTTCAGTTCAAGCCTTATTCGTAAATTCACTGATTCTTTCTTTTGTCAGGTCCAATGTGCTGTTGAACCCCCTCTAGGGAATTTTCAGTTTCTGTTACTGTGGCCTTCAGCTCTGTTTGGTTCTTTTTTTAAATTTTGATATCTTTTTGTGTTCTGTCATTTTTGTCATTTAATTTAGTTCTTCATCCTTGTTTTCCTTTAGCTTTCTGGGCATATTTTTTCTTTTTCTTTTTCTTCTTTTATTTTTTATTAATTCATTTTAAAAAAATATTACATTAAAAAAATATGAGGTCCCCACGCACCCCCCCCCCCCACTCCCCCCACAGCAACACTCTCCCCCATCATCATGACACATCCATTGCATTTGGTGAATACATCTCTGAGCATCACTGCACCTCATGGTCAGTGGTCCACATCATAGCCCACACTTTCCCATGTTCCATCCAGTGGGCCATGGGAGGATCTACAATGTCCGGTAATTGTCCCTGCAGCACCACCCAGGACAACTCCAAGTCTTTGGGCATATTTAGAACCATTTTAATTTTTTTCTTTTCTTTTCTTTCTTTCTGTTTTTTTTTTTTAGGTACCAGGGCCAGGGATTGAACCCAGGACCTTGTATGTGGGAAGCCAGCACTCAACCACTGAGCCACACTGGCTCCCCTGAGTTGTTTGTTTGTTTGCTTATTGTTTGTTTTTTTAAAGATTTTATTTATCCCTCCCCCCCCCCCCCCATTGTTTTGTGCTGGCTGTCTGCTCTCTGTGTGTTCTTCTGTGTTTGCTTGTCTTCTCTTTAGGTGGCACTTGGAACTGATCTTGGGACCTTCTGGAATGAGAGAGAGGTGCTCAATCTTCTGTGCCACCTCAGCTTCCAGGTCTGCTGAGTCTCTTATCTTGCTGCACCAGCACTCCTGTGTGGGCTAGCACTCTGCCTGGGCCAGCACTCCACTCAGGCCAGCTTGCCTTTCACCAGGAGATTCTGGGAATTGAATCTTGGACCTCCTCTATGGTAGATGGGAGCCCAGTCGCTTGAGCCACATCTGTTTCCCATGTTGGTTGTTATTTTGTTTTAGGAGGCACCAGGAACAGAACTTGGGTCCTCCCATGTGGGAAGCAGGTGCTCAACCACTTGAGCCACATCTGCTTTCCTGGAACTATTTTTGCAAGTCTTTGTTTTATTTATCCCAGATCTGATCTTCCTTATTGATGGTTTCTAATGCTTTAATCTTCTCTGCCTGGGAATCACTTCCTGTTTCTTTGTATGCTTTTTAATCTTTTGTTGATACCTGAACATTTTGTTATTTTAATATGTTGTTGTTGGCGGTTTTGACTCTGAGGCATCTGTTCTTTAACCTTATATCCAACTAGTGTTATTACAGAGCTCTCCTGAATGTCAGGAACTAACAGAAAGAAGGAAAAAAAGAAAACATTTTTCCATTCATTGCAGACTAACCCATGGGAGTGCTTTCTTTTTGAGCTTATCCGTAGATTTAATTTAGAGAACAGCCACAGGCAAAGCATCCTTTCTGTGAGTGTATGTATATGTGTATATATATATATTTGACTTTTAAAAATTCTTTCTATGAACTTAGCTACATTTTGCATTTATAAATTGTTTGCCCATGAAGGGAATAAAGAATCTGTGGGAGTTTGTTTCAAGGTGTTTTTTGTTTTCTGGAGAGTGGGGTAAAAACGTGTGGTAAGTAGGTTATGTTGGCAAACTAACTTTTGGGAGTTGTGTAGTAAGGTGGGAAGAGAAACAGATAATCTAAGGATTTAAGTCCTTGAAAAGGTTTCTCTGATAAACATCCACTGTTGTGTAGATGAATTCACCACCGATTGGTAGGCATTGGCTTGACTATTGTAATAGGAAGGAGAGGAGGCATGCATATGTATTTCAGTATATTTTAATATTTCAAGCAGTTGCCTTCTTTTTCCTAGATTTGCTAATTATAAATCCTCCTTGAGACTTTATTGGCCTTGTTTTCACTCAGAAAATTCCTTTTTAATACTAATTATTGAATTCTTCCTACCCATTCTTTTCATAAGTTCAAAACTAGAACCTGTCTCTAATAGCCCCTTCATTCATCTCTTCCTGCTCCCCTCTCCCCCCTCCCCCCCCATCCCAGTATACCACCACCAGTTTATGGTAGCATATGCTACCTCAGGCTTCTTTCTCCTCTGCCAGCCATAGGCATATAGTAATTTTTTTTTTTAAGGTTTATTTATTTATCCCCCATCCCACCCCACCCCACCCCACCCTTTGTTGTTTTACGCTTGCTGTCTGCTTTCAGTGTCCATTTGCTGTGTGTTCTGTGTCTGCTTGTCTTCTGTTTACGTGGCATGTGGAACTGATCCTGGGACCTTCCCAAGTGGGATAGAAGTGCTCAGTCTCTTGCGCCACCTCAGCTCCCTGGTCTTCTGTGTCTCTTGTTGTCTCTTCTCTGTGTTTCTTTTGTTGTGTCATCTTGCTGCGCCAGCTCTCTATGAGGGCCAGCACTCCTGCATGGGCCAGCTTGCCTTCACCAAGAGGCCCCGGGAATCGAATACTGGACCTTCCATATGGTAGACAGGAGCCCAATTGCTTGAGCCACATCTGCTTTTCCATATAGTAGTTTATTGGGAGTAAATGTTAACCATGGTGTGAGCATATAATTCTGTGAGTAAACTGCTCCAGGTATATGTATGTGGGGATTTACTGGCCCTGTTTTTTTTCACTACTGGGATCTGAGGGATTAAACCCAGGAATTCATTATGTGGAAAGTTGTCACTCAGCCACTGAGCCATATCAGCTCCCCTGTGTTGTTTTTTTTCCCGTTTGGTTTGCTTGTTGTTTGTTTTTGTTGTTGTTTAGGAGACATAGGGAACCAAACCCAGGATCTCCCATGTGGAAAGCGGGAGCTCAACCACTTGAGCCACATGTGTTCCCCTGGCCCTATTATTTTGAATATAGTACTTTAATTATTTGCTTGAATTCTGAGGTTAATGCGTTGTAAAAACTGCTTCTACTTATGTGGTAGAAAATGGTCGAACTGGTTTTTTGCTTACAATTTTGAACTGTGGTTTTTCTGCCCTATTTCTCTACCTTTGCAAACCCACCTCCTTCTGTCTTACAGGAATTTCCAAAAGTTTCTGGTCTGCAGATGGTATACTTTGGTTATCATTATTGTATATGTTTGTGTGTGTATATTTTTTTTCCCTCCATCATGCCAGATGGATTTGAACAGAAGGAAAGAAGGCTTTGTGAAATATTTTCTTAGCTTTTTTGACTGGTAATAAATACCTGGAGTTAAAAAAAAAAATTCTGACCCTTGATTTGGTCATTTTCCTACTTATAACTTCCCTGAAATTCCACCTAGGGATAGATTTTTCTTCCTCTCCTCCTTCAAATAATCAGTCATTTGTTGCATTGTCTTACTTTTGGGCAAAATAGGTTTTGATTGCTTTAGTTCTTAGGTAGTTATAAATGGCTGGGACAAATTATATACTGAGACTTGCTAATCGCAGGTTAAGTTAAAGCTTGTTGAGCTTTCTATCTCTTTCTCTCTCTCTTTCTGTCTTTCTTGGATCTAATGACAAAAATTAGAATTTGGTTTTTCTAAAAGTTATCAAAATTTTTTCATCCTTGGGCAGTTTGCTTCTTTATTGTTATTGGAATAAAATATGATACTTTTAAGAATCTGTTCTTTGTTTATAACTTCCATCTTTTAGATATTCATTGGGAATTTGTATAATATGTTTGCTGTACAATACAAATTTAATTTGTGTTGAAATAAAAATCAGAATACTAACATAAGCTAGTAATCTTAGAATGGAAAACTGATAAATTTTTTGTATATCTAGGATGATGTATTTTCATTACACTTACAGGTATTGAACTCCTATTTAAATGTATTTGTTGGGAAACGGACTTGGCCCAGTGGTTAGGGCGTCTGTCTACCACATGGGAGGTCCGCCGTTCAAACCCCGGCCTCTTGACCCCTGTGGAGCTGGCCCATGGGCAGTACTGATGTGCGCAAGGAGTGCGCCACGCAGGGGTGTCCCTCACGTAGGGGAGCCCCACGCGCAAGGAGTGCACCCGTAAGGAGAGCCGCCCAGCGCGAAAGAAAATGCAGCCTGCCCAGGGATGGCGCCGCCCACACTTCCCGTGCCGCTGACTGATGACTACAGAAGCGGACAGACGCAGCAAATAGACACAAAGAACAGACAACCGGGGGAGGAGGGAGGAATTAAATAGATAGATAAATCTTTAAAAAAAAATGTATTTGTTTTCAAGCTGTGATTTTAAAAAAATTCACTAGTGCCTCTATTCCCTCCCATCCCAATTTGGGAATCACCGATTCAGTTCAGTCTACTCAAGGCATAGAATTAGAAAATACAATTGAGAAGTACCTAAGAAAGCAAAATAGTGACCATAACCCAGATTGTTTCTGTACACAGAAACCTGTGTACGTGCTAATTCCTCTTCCTCATGCCTTTGGTTAATAGAATTGATATTGCAGGCTAGACAGCTGGTGGCAAAACACATGGAATGTGAAGAGGCATAAAACCTATTTGGAGGCTCTTATAGTAAGCCAGTTGCAAGACAGTGAGGACCTGAGTAGTATATTATTTTAGTAATGACAGAAGTAGTAAATCTCAGATTTCAGTAGATGCATTAGTTTGATTTGAAGACCTCACTGAAGATACTGATATAGGAATAAAAGGATTGTATGTTCCTTTGCTTTTCTGACTTCCTGTGTCTTTGCCTTTATAATCTTAAATCTTTTCAAACGTGTGGAGAGAGGGGAACATGGGAGCAAAGGTCTGTTGTGGATGCTGACCAGAGGGATTTTCAAATGTTAATAGTTATTAATAAGATATCTCTGGGCAGTTGTGTTTCAGGCAACCATATATTTGAGAAGGGAGAAAGGTATGAGAGAGCTATGTAGATCAGTTATCTATATACAGCAAAACAGTGTTAATGTAAGCTCTTTGAGTTATATATTCTGAAGTATAAATAAAACTTTTCATTTTTTACTCAGAAGAAAACAAAACAAATCTATTGACATAATAACCTTAGGCAACTGTAACTTGTTCTGGCCTAAAGATGACAGTGCCACCAACAGGTTTGTTTTTCCTTCTTTACTGTCCTTTCCTTCCATCCATAGACTCACCCCCTAGCCGGTAACGTACTGCCTGTATTGTAACATACTGGGATAACCTCTGGGGATGAAAAGAGAAATGCTGAGTTCTGCCTGCAATTAGTACATAGCCTAGGAATATGGATTTAATTTTAAATCTTTCCCTTCTTCCCATTTCTGTTGCACCTAATTCTAAAGAAGAGGTGTCCCTTCTCCTGGCAAAGCTATCATCCTTTATCTAGTTTGTTTCTTTTCACCTCTGTTCTGATACACTCTTCTCTCTTCTCTTTACCCCCCCTTCCTTTCTCTTTCTTTCCGAGAATTTAAACTCAGAACCATACTATTTCTAAGAATACTAAAGTCTCTGTCACCTTCTAAACTTTTCTTTTGACCCTGTCTACTCCCTCGTACTATTTCTCTATATGTCTCCTTAAGTCTGAACTAATTTTATATATGGCTTTGGACTTCTCTTTTTATTCTTCAAGTATGCCTTACTCTTTTACGGAAAAACTTTTGCGGCTGCTTGTGACCTGTAAGGAAATAATTTGGATTAAGTGACTTGATGTCATGGTCTCTCCGTTTTTTTCAATTTTTACATTAAATTGTCTTTTTTTTTTTTTTAAGATACATACATCACAAAAAATGTTCCATTAAAAAAAAAGAGGTTCCCACATAGCCCACACCTCACCCCCCCAGTCCTCCCACATCAGCAACCTCTTTTATCATTGTGGCACATTCATTGCATTTAGTGGATTAAGTGACTTCATGTCATAATCTCTTTGTTAGAAAGTGATGAGGGCAGAATTAGAACTCGGGTATCCCTAAAGCCATATCTTTTCCTACTATATCCTGCTGCCTCTCTGGTGGCTCCCACATGATATTGACCATCCCCTACTTCTAACACAAAAAGTGCATTTATTGTGCCATTTTCACAAACAATACGTTCATTGTTTTAAAAAATAGAATATGTGTACTGAAGAAGGGAAACAGCATGAGAACTGGAACCATGTTTTCTTCTGTATTTCACTGCATCTGCCTTGGTGCTAGACACTTAATAACTTCAATATTACATGAATGCATTCATGACCCATTGGTATTTTGCCATCCAGAGGCAAATCTTAACATTTTGATGTAATTATTTCTTTCCTATTAGTATAAATATTTTCAATGTTTAAGAGTTGGATTAAACTCTGTTACTCTTTCCATCTCAAAAAAACACTTTTATTACATTTCTGTTTCTTGTAAACTCTCATGCCAGTTGAACAGTAGGGCTTATAGGCTGCTTCTTTTTTTTTTTCTGCTGTTAATATAAACACTACGTTGTCTATCCTTGGAGTCGAATCTTTGCACACATCCATGATTATATTCTACAATCCACAATTACATTATATACCTTGGAGGTAGAGTGAAAGAATATGTATTTTTTAAACTTTTGACAGATAGTGCTAAATTATCCTATCAAAAGGTTTTCCCAGTTTTTACGTGTTAGTGTGAAACTCCTTGTTTTCTTGAATTCTTTGCCACTGTTGGGTATTTCCATTAGCACTACTAGGTATTACCGTTATCATTTAACTTTGTCATTTTCATATGAATCCCAAATTCATCCCAATTCATTTTTATGAATCCCAAAAAAAGAAAAGATTATGTTTGTAAACTAATCTATTCCTCTGGGTATGATACCCTTTTGATGGTATTAAATTCAGTGAGGGGCCTCTGATTAAGTTTACTTGATAAAATCAATTGAGGGCTTCTGATTGGGCTACCTCAGTAAGGCATAACTCAGATTCAGTCCCCACCCCCTTGGTGGGCTGATATAAATAGACACTCACTTAAGGAGACAAAAGTGAAGCAAGAGAGTTCTGTCATTTTTGATCCTGGGGCCCCTGGGGGAATTGAGCCATTTGCCTGATAGCTTACAGCAGACCTTGGGAAGAGAGCCAAGATTGATATAGAAAGCCTGAAAAGAAACAAGCCCAATGCCAGGAGAGAGAGGAGACAAGCCCTATACCAGCCTACAGCTGAGAGAAAGGAAGCCCCTAGGGGAGAGATCAGCAGCCATCTGCTTCAACACGTGGCAACTGACTTTGGTGAGAAAGCAACCTTGAATTGGACTCTTTAAGGTCTTATAACTGTAAGGTTTTACCCCAAATAAACATTACCTGTAAAAGCCAACAATACTGGTACTTTGCATCAGCACCCTTTTGGCAGACTAATACAATGGTACAACACAATTATGAAGTTAAAAGACCAAATGACTATGTTTAGCACCATTTCTCAGTAGTATTGGTGATTCTTTTATCCTTGATAATTTCCTTGTTTGTTTTCTCACTTCTATGAGGTAAAGAGCAAAATAAAAGAGAAAGTATGAGAAAGATTCCAGAACCCTTAAATTGTTATAATAGTTAATTTAAAATTTCAGTCATTGTTTTCTTTTCTGTTTATTTTTTCAGAGCTGGCTCCTTTGTTAGTACATTCTTAGTTTTCTATAATCCCTTTAATTTACCCTAGAGACTAAATGAGCTCATTTAAGAACAAAGTAAAACTCAGAAAATAATTATGAAAAAATAGTTGAAAGTATGTCTGCAACTAAAATCGACCCTCCACTTTTCAGAGAGCTTGAGGTAATGGGGGGTGGGGGTGGGGGGGGGTGCTGGACAAAGTTCCTGGTTCTCCACAGCGAAAGAAAAAATTCCAATTTCCTTCTTTGGTAGGAATGGAGGGCCAAAAAATTTTATGTGCATTTTCTGGATAGTTGGGGCGCTATGCCCCTAACCCCCCCAATGTGGAAGGGATAACTGTATACTCACCTTTTAGAGGAGTGTGTTCTTCAGTATCCTCTTGAAGAAAGGTACCTGGGAGATAAATTTATTTTGAGGTTTTGTATATCTGAAAATAACTATTCTATACACATAACTGATTGATAGTTTGAGTGAATATATAATTCCTAGGTTGGAAATAATTTTCTTTCAGAAACTTGAAAACGTTTTTCCATTGCTTTCGTTTCGAGAATGGCTCATCTATTATAGGTTCTTTCAAACAACTCATATTTTTCTCTTCTGGAAATTTTTTTGAAGTTATTTTTTGGACTTTCTTCTTTATTCTTTCTCTCTTTAAGGAGCTCTATTATTCATATGTTCGACTTCTATGAAAGGCTCTCTAATTTTCTCCTATTTTCTGTTTTTCGCTCTGTTTAATTTTTTGGGAGATTTCTCTGACATTTTATTCAAACCCTTCTATTGAATTATTAATTTCTCCTAGTATATTTTCTCTGAATTTCATTTTTTCCTAGACCTTCCTATTTGTGTCACCCTCTCCGACCATGGAGGCATTATCTTCCTTTAAGAATAAGACTAGTAATAAGTTTTTGAAATATACTCTACTTTTTTTGTTCTTTTGGTTACCTTTTTTCTGTTTGTGTTCGTTTCTCATTTTCTTGGTTAGAGTCTTTCATTAAGGGTCTGGTAATTCTTAGCTGTCCATATTTCAGATTGGAGGAACTGAGAGCTGACCTTTGGAAGCTCTGAGCATGTGGGTGGGGGTCTTTGAATTGCATGCATGCTACATGGCCTTTTTGTTGGAGAATCTGTCTGGCTTTATCTATTTGGTAAGATTCCTAAAGAAGAGTGACTGATTAGGGGTGTGTGTTTGTGTTGTGTGTTAGTGTCAGCGTCATTGGCTTCAGGGGGCAAGTGAGGGAATTTAGGGAGCTAATTGCTTCTCAAATAGTTTTTACCCTAGTCCTCCTTATTTTAATCCCTGCATCGTAAACCAAAAGTTTAAAAAGTTCTTCTTAAGCAGATCATCAGAAAAATATTCCCTGATGTTACCTAAAAAGTTTTTAAGTACTTCGCCCCCATCCTAAGAGATTCTGGTTTTATTGGTCTGGGATGGAGTTTGTTCATGGATTGTTTTTTCCTAAGTCTCCACCAATTCTAATGTACATATATAACTTTTAGTTTATCTCTTTACGCCCACTTCACCTGAATTTTTAGGCTGAGAGGAACTACTTTAATTGTTTCCAGAGCCTTTTTATGTCTTGAGATGGATGTAGGGGTATGGGATACCCTATCTTGTAATTGAGTTAGAGGTAAGTTCTAAGAGGAAGGTAATTGTGAGGTGGGTGTTTTTGTTACTTGTATGAAAGGAAGCATCACATAAGAGGTAGTTCCTTTGTTTGAGGTGTTTTAGTTCTTAGCCATTCTTGAAAGTGATGTCTCCTGTGAGAAAAAAAAATCCATATGTTCTGGAGTAGACTTGGAAAGTCTTAATCTTTCAACAGTTTTGGTCCCTGAGGAAGGTCATGTTGATTGAATCAAAGGGTAGGCTAGATTTTGTATCTGTTCAAGTGCATGTCTGAGCTTTGATTTCATGGTGTTGCACTCCTGAACTCCTGTATATTTGATGTTTGTTAACCATGGCAGACTCTTGAGTAGGGAGGCCCCAGATTTTTTTTTTTTTTTTTTTTTTTGCGGCACTGGGAATTGAACTTGGGACCTCATACATGGGAAGCAGGTGCTCAACCACTGAGCTGCACTTGCTCCCTCCCCCCCATTTTTAAATTGATTAGTCTTTGAAATGTCTGCTGGGAGGTAGTTATGGTGTGTAACTTGTTATGTTTCTTAAAACTCATATTACCTATTTTGGAATGGGATATAATTGTTATTTATAATTGTTTTCCCTTTTTCAGCATTATCTGCATACCAGAGGTACTACAGTTTACAATCTGACTACTGGAAGGTAAGTGTACATTTGCATGCCTATTTCTTTCTTGTTTTTTGTATACTCAGAATGAATTGTACTTTTGCTTTCTTTGTTAATTAAAATATCTCTTCTAATTTTGTGTTATCTTGTACGAACCACAGTGTATTTGATTAAAATAGTTGGATTACTTCTGACATTACTTATTGGCCAAAGATGTTCTTAAGTGTGATAATTGAAAAGCAAGCAAGACCTACCAATCAGCAACAAAATGATTCCTTAGTTTTTTTGTCTTAATTTGGTAGCTGGAAATAAAAGTATTGTGGTCAGTCTGAATGAAGGTGGATGTATCCAGCTGAAAAGGGAAGGCAGAATGGGAAAGTTATAATAAAATCTTTCTTGGTATATTCTGTCTATAATTGGAGAGCTGAAACTAAAAGTCACATCTAAATGAAGAACTGTGCATCATAAAGAATCATCCACTTTCTTATCTTAGTTTAAATAGTACATAAAGTTCTTTTTTTCCTTTTTTTCCTTTATTGTGATATAATTTATATATCATAGATTCCTCCATTTTAAGTATGCAATTCAATGATTTTTACTAAATTTTTAGAGTTGTGCACCCATGACACCATCTTAATTTAGAACATTACCATACCCCCATTTGGCCCCAGAAAGGAACTTTTTGCCCACTCCTGACAACTACTAACCTACTTTGTGTCTCTATAGATTTGCCTTTTGCTAGATATTTCATATAAATTGAATCATACAATATGTGGTCATTTATGAGTGGCTTCTTTCACTTGGTACATTTTCAAGGTTCATCCATGTTGTAGCATGTATCAGTACTTCATTCCTATTTATTATCTAAGAATATTCTATTATATGGCTATACCACATTTTATTTGCCCATTCATCAGTTGATGGGCATTGGATTATTCCCAGTTTGTTTTGTTTTGTTTTTTGACTATTGTGAATAATGCTGCTATGAACATTGGTGTACAAGTTTTTGTATGGACATATGTTTTCAGTTCTCTTGGGTATATACCTGGGAGTGGAATTGTTCAGCCATTAGGGTAAATCTATTTTTAACATTTTGGGAACTTGCCAAAACTGGCTGCACCATTTTACATTCTTACTAGGAATGTAGAGAGTGTTCTAATTTTTCCACATCCTCAGCAACACTTGTAATTATCTGCTTTTTGAGTATAACTATTCTAGTGTGTACGAAGTAGCATCCTATTATGGCTTTGATTTGCATTTCCCTAGTGACTAATGCTGAGCATCTTTTCTTGGGTATATTAGCTATTTGTATATCTTTGTGAAATGCCTCTTCAAACCCTTTGTCCATTTTTAAATTTTTTTCCTTCCATTATTGAGTTGTAAAAGTTCTTTGTTCTGTATAGCCTAAGACAAAGATTTACTCATGATTTATTTATAGATAGTGCTGCAGTGAATAGTCTAGTCAAAGCCTTGGTTCATATTTTTGTTAGAGATTTTGTGGTATAAATTCCTACAAGTTGGATTGCTAGATGGAAGGCTCAGTCCTAAATACCTCTCCCTTGCGATTTAACCATTTTGCATTCCTTTCAACAATTCATGTTAGTGCTTGTTTTAACCATTGTCTTTCCCAAAAAGTGTATGTCAGGAGGCTTTTTGCCAATCTTACAGGTGAGAAATGAAAATTCTTTGTGTATCAATATGCATTTTCTTAATTGGGAGTGATTTTTTTTTTAAAGACCATTTGCATTTCTTTCTCTTTGAAATATTTGCTCATAACTCTCATCCATTTTTCTATTGGGCCATTGTTTT
The DNA here is from genome assembly GCF_030445035.2 of Dasypus novemcinctus. Taxonomy (NCBI): domain Eukaryota; kingdom Metazoa; phylum Chordata; class Mammalia; order Cingulata; family Dasypodidae; genus Dasypus; species Dasypus novemcinctus. Next base: position 52,043,427 of record NC_080704.1, read on the forward strand.
TATTCTCTTTTATATAGACAAACTATCTATTTATTGCTGATCTGTGATGTAAATTGCCAGTATTACCCAGTTTGCCAGTTGTTGTTGTGGTTTGGTTTTATGTGTTTGGTTGTTAGATTTTGCCCATGCAAGAAGTTTATTTATTTCTATGTAGTCAAGTTTACCTGTTTTTCCCTCATGCCCAGGTATTAGAAAAATTCACCCATATTTTCTTCTAGTACTTGAGTTGTTTTATTCTTTACATTAAATCTCTGGTCTTTTTGGGATTTACCCTTGAAGTGTAAAGTGTGAGGAAAATGTACTTTTATCTTTGTCCCTATGGCTACTTATCCTTGACACAATATATTTTAAAAATCCATCTTTACCTCCACTAATTTGAGATGTTGCCTTAATTGTATACTAAATTTTCATATGCAGTCTGTTTACTTAAAGATTTTTTAGTGTATTTCACTAGTCTTATCTATTCATGAGCTAATACCACATTGTTTTAGTTATAGGGGTTTTATAATTAATATACAAAAGCAGTGGGGCACTCTTTTAACATTGTTCTTGTTTTTAAGATTCTCCTGGATGTCCTTGGTTGCTTATTTTTCCAAATGAACTTTATATTAACTTATCTAGCTTCACAAAAATATCTCATGGTTTTTTGTGTTTTTTTCCTCTCCAGTTTTTTTGAGGTGTAGCTTACATTATTTTAAGTGTGTGGTTTTCTGAGTTTCAGTAATTATATAATGTTGTGTAATCATTACCATAAGCAAGATGCAGAACATTTCCATTGCACCCCTCTCCAGTTGATTCCCACTTCTCACCTCTGGTCTGAGGCAAAAATTACGTGCTTTCTGTCTCTCTAGTTTTGTCTTTTCTAGAATGTCTTAAAACTGGATTCAGACAGCCTACATCTTTTTGTGTTTTTCATGTTTTTCACTTAGCATGTTTTTTTTTTATTTTTGAAGAAGCTTTAGATTGCATAAATATTACATAAAAAATGTAGGGGATTCCCATATGCCCCACCTCTTCCCCCTCCTACACTTTCCCACATCAACAGCATCCTTCATTAGTGTGGTATATTTGTTACAATTGATGAACACATATTGAAGCATTGCTACTAACCATGGACTATAGTTTACATTTTAGTTTACATTCTATCCCACAAAATTTTGTAGCTTATGACAAAATATATAATGGCCTGTATCTTTCATTGCAGTGTCATGCAGGACAATTCCAGTGTCCTGAAAATGCCCCCCCATATTGTACCTTTTCTTCCCTATTCCTCCCATCAGAACCTCTGGTGGCCTTTTATATCAGTGATGCAAGTACTACCATTGCTAGAATAATAATTCTACTTTAGTCCATTGTTCATTCCCCAATCTTGAGGATCTGTTTCTGATTGAGACGGGGTTTAGGTGTCTTTGTAAGTGATGCTACTCTGTAATTTTCTTCTTGTGTCTTTGCCTAATTTATATATTTGGGTAATTCTGGCCTCATAAAATGAGTTGGGAACTGTTCCCTCCTCTTGTATTTTCTGAAAGTGTGTGTAGGGCTGCTAGTATTTCTTTCTAAAATGTTGGATAGAATTTACCAGTAAAGATATCTGGGCCTAGAATTTTCTTTGTGGAGACCTTTAAAACTACAGATACAATTCCTTGAATAGATACAGGGATGTTCAGTTTTTTAGTCACTTTTGGTAAGATTTGTCTTTCAAGAAATTTGTCTCTTACACCTAAGTTGTCAGATTTGCTATTTATAATCCTTTCATAATACTGTTTCCTTTTAGTAACTGTACAGTCTTCAGTGAAGTGTCCCATCTTCCATTCCTGATATATATATATTTAAATTAATTTATTGAAATGTGTTACTCATACATAAACATACATAAACAATACATGTATAGTAATTGTGAACTTACAAAACAAACATATATAACATCTTACTGGACTCTCATAACTCACCCTATTACCAATACCTTGCATTGTTGTTAAACCTTTTTAACTAACAATTAATGAGCATTGTCAAAATATTACTACTAACCGAAGTACTTTTCCCCCAACCCACCTTATTATTATCTTTATATCATTTATATATGAACGTACATAAACAATTAAGTGTACAGTAAAAGTTGTGAACTTACAAAGCAAACATGCATAACGTCATACAGGGGTCCTATACATCAACACTCCACCAACACCTTGCATTGTCGTGAGACGTTTGTTACAAATTATGAAAGAATATTGTCAAAATCTTTGTACTAATTATAGCCCTTATCTTATGGTTGCTGTGTTTTTCCCCCAACCCACCCTATTGTTATTTTTTAAATGTATACTTTATGACAGAAGTTATAAATTTATAAAACAATCAGTTGGCAAACAACAACCCTCTATCAACACACCACTGTGCTGGAATACTTGTTACAGATAAGATAATGTCATTTGATTGTTACCACACCCATAGTGTACATTTGGGTCACATTTCCATACTGCCTCATTAGCAACACAATACATCTTTGGCATAGATGCAAGAAAGTTCTGTTATTACTGCTAACCACAGTTCATAGGTCACTCCAGTTGTATTTTTCCCATGCATTCCCAACACCCTACCGTAGTGATGTACATTTGCTCTAGCTCACAAAGGACTCTTGCATCTGTACCATCAACCACAATTCTCATCCACCTCTTGGTTTACTATGCTATTCAGTTCCTAGATTATTCTCTAGCATTCTGTCAGTTGGCATTTACATACCTAGACAACCATTTTCAGCCACATCCCATTTATAAACTAGCTGTTCCTCACTGTTTGTTACCCTCCACTCTATACATTTCCACAATGTTACAGTAAAACTAATTAAAACTTCTCTATATATTAAACATCAGAAGTCCATCTCAGTCCTCCTCTTATCTCCTTTAAGAAGATACCATTAGGTATCTACCTACCTACCATTAGGGCTTGAAGATATTTTCCTACAATTTCTTCTAGAAACTTTATGGTTATTGCTTTTCTTTTTAGGTTTTTGATCCATTTTGAGTTAATTTTTGGATAAGGTATGAGATAGGGGTTCTCTTTCCTTCTTTTGGTTATGGATATCCAGTTCTTTCAGCACCATTTGTTGAATGGACTGTTCTGCTCGGCCTGTGTGGGTTTGACAGGCTTGTAAAAAATCACTTGACCATACATGTGAGGATTTGTTTTTTGAACCATCAGTTTGGTTCCATTGGTCTGTGTGCCTGTCTTTATGCCAGTACCTTGCTGTTTTTACCACTCTAGCTAGGTAATATGATTTAAAGTCTGGAGATGAAGGTTCACTTTTCCTTTTTATGATGTTTCTGGCTATTCAGGACCTTTTACCCTTCCAAATAAATTGGATAATTGTGATTTCAATTAAAAAAAAATGCTGGTGGAATTTTTATCAGGATTGCATTGAATTTGTATATCAATTTGAGTAGAATTGCCATCTTAATGATATTTAGTCTTCCAATCCATGAACATGGAATGTTCTCCAGTTATTTAGGTCTTTTTTGATTTCTTTTAACATTGAATTGCAATGTAAGTGCTTTACATTGTTTGTTAAGTTTGTTCCTGAATATTTGATTTTATCTGTCATATTTTATTTTCACCACTCTTTTGACACTTTTATTGATCTAATCTTCATTTCTGGACTCTCTTCCAGGCCTCTCCTGTCTTTTCTTTTCAGGCTCTAGCACACCCTTTAGTATTTCCTGCAAATCTGGTCTCTTGCTTAGAAATTCTCTCAGTTTCTGTTTAGCTGTGAATATTCTAATCTCACCCTCATTTTTGAAAGACAGCCTTGCTGGATATAAGATTCTTGGCTGGAAGTTTTTCTCTTGTAGTATCTTAAATATATCAGATCTTGCCTCCATGGTTTCTGGTGAGAAATCAGCACTTAATCTTATTGGGTATCTCTTATATGTTATGCATTACTTTTCTCTTGCTGTTCTCAGAATTCTCTCTTTGTCTTTAGCATTTGACATTCTGATTAGTATGTGTCTTGGAGTTGGTCTGTTCAGATTTTTTTGGATGGGAGTACGTTGTGCTTCTTGGACATGGATATCTATGTCCTTCAATAGGGTTGGGAAATTTTCTACCATTATTTCTTCAAATATTCCTTCTGCCCCTTTTCCCTTCTCTTCTCCTTCTGGGACACCCATGACACATACGTTTGCATGCCTTTTCTGTCATTTTGCTCTCTGACACCTTGATCAACTTTTTCCATTCCTTTTTTCATCTGTTCTTTTGTATATTCACTTTCAGAGGCCATTTCTTCAAGCTCACCAGTCTTGTCTTCTGCCTCCTCAATCTATTATATGAGTCCAGTGTTTTTTTAAAATTTCATTTATTGCACCTTTCATTCCCATAAGATCTGCTATTTTTCAATGTATGCTTTCAAATTCTTCTTTGTGCTCACCCAGTGTCTTCTTAATATCCTTCATCTCTTTAGCCATCTCATTGAATTTATTAAGAAGATTTGTTTGAACATCTGTGATTAGTTGTCTCAACTCCTTTATGTCATCTGGAGGCTTATCTTGTTCCTTTCACTGGGCCATATCTTCTTGTTTCTTGGTATGGATTGTAATTTTTTGTTGGTGTCTTGGCATCTGACTTACTTAGAGTATTTATTCTCCATGCAGTTTTCTCTTTAGTTTTTATGGCTTCCTGCCCTTTCTCCCTCACTGGTTGTGCAGTAGTATCCAAGGATGTAATTGGTACTATAAGCTGTAGAGGCTCAAGCTGCCCTTATTCCCCCTGGACAGATGAAGTTTCTCCCAACTTTCTCCTTTTCCAAAGGTAGGGATAGAGCCACAGCTGTGTGGCCATTCCTGATATTCTTAATTTGGTTTTCCTTTTTTCTTGATCAATCTGGCTAGAGTTTATCAATTTTATTGATGCTTTCAGAGTGTCAGCTTTTTTGTTTCATTTTTTTCTCTTGGTTTCCTGTTTTATGTTTCATTTTCAATTTCATTGATTCCTGATTGTCATTATTTACTTATGCTTTCTTTAATTTTCTCTTCTTCTACTTTCCTAGGCTAGGACTTAGATTATTGATTTTTAATCTTTTTATTTTCCTTTGTAATATAGTCATTTAAGCACATGTATTTCTCTAAGCACTGTGTTAGTTGTATCCCAGTTTTTCATATTTTTAAATTTTCATTATTCAGTTGAAAATACTTTTTTAATTTACAAGTTTCGATTTTTAAAAGAGAGCTCATTGTAAATAAATTCATTCTGTCATATTTATATAATATGCTTCTCAATTTCATTCTTTTGAAATTTCTTGAGATTTATTGACTTAGTACTTCAAAAACAAATATGTGATTTGCATTTGTTGGTTATATTGTCCTGTAAATACCAGTTAGGTAAAAATGATTCAAGCCTTTGACATTTGTTGAGAGTTACCTCCTATACTTGCTAAATTTTCTTTAACTTTAAAATTTTTTTTCCTTTAGTATGTTTTGAAACTCTCATTAATTGCATACATGTTTATAATTGTTATTTCTACCAGGTAAATTAATGCTTTCATCATTATGAAATATTTTTGTCTTGACATATTTTTATCTACTATTAATATACCTATTCCATCTTTCTTAGGCTTACTATTGGCATGGTATATATTTTTTCTTTTCTTTTCATCCTATCAATGTGTTTTTTATATTTCTAATTCTTCTTTTGTAGATAGTATATAAAAGGATCTTGCTCTTTTATCCTTTGGGAACTCTGCCTTTTACTTAGAATATTTAGCCATTGACAGTTGGTTTAATACCATTTGATGGTTTGATTTGGTATGGGTAGGTTTGTGTCTTCTGTTTAGTTATTTTTCTGTTTGTCCCCTCTGGTTTCTTGGTTTTACGTTCTTCTTTACCTGCATCCCCCGCTTTTGTTATTTGAATAACCTTATGTATGTATATATGTATGATGTAGGTATATATTCATTTATTGAGGTACCAGGGACCAGGTATTGAACCCAGGACCTTGTATGTGGAAATCCAGTGCTCAACCACTGAGCCCAATTGGCTTCCCTGAGTTGTGTTTTCATTTGTTTTGCTTGTTGTTTGTTTTTTTTTCTTCAGGAGGCACTGGGAACCGAACTTGGGTCCTCCCATGTGGGAAGTGGGTGCTCAACTGATTGAGCTGTAGGAAACAAAATGTGGAAAGTTTTGCAATTGTGTAGGTCCACATCTTTCCTGCCCTCATGTCCCCCATTGCTCCCATGCGCTCTCATGTGCTCCCATGTGCTCCCATTGTTATAGTGTTATATTTACATACATTTTTACCTCCACAACATGTTATTTTGCTTGCACAGGCCTATGTATACAAAGTAATAGTATTATTTTACATTTACCCAGATATTTATCATTTCCAATGTTTATCATTACTTTCTGTGAATTGTTTCCATGCTTTGTCATTTTCCTTTAGGCTGAGGATCTCTTTTTAGCAATTTTTATAGTTAAGCTCTGGTAGAGATGAAATTTTTTAGTTCTCTTTTTTTCTGAAAGTATTTTTTACCTTCCTTTTTAATTTCCTTTGTTTGTTTTTGTTTATAGGAGGTACTGAGGATTGAACCCTGTAGGAGTTCAACAACTTGAGGCGCTCAACAACTTGAGCTACATCCTTTCCCCACTTACATATTTTTTAAAGCTGCATTTTCTTAATGTGGCACTCATTTATTGCAACCCTTTAACTGTTTTCTTGAGTTTTGGGTAAAATGGATCTCCCAGGTTTTTTTGTGTGCTTTTCTTTATTTTTTAAAAAATATGTTTTTATTACAGAAATTGTGAACTTATAAAATAATTATGCACATGTGTTGAATTGCCATATAACAACCCTCCATAAACACACCACACTGTGGAACATTTGTTACAGAGGTTATGAGAGAATATCAGACTATTATCATTAACTATGATCCATAGTGTACATTTGCCTATTTTTTCCATAGCCCCCTATTATCAATGAAGTACATCTTTGGCATTGATGCAAGAATATTACAGTATTGCTGTTAACTATAATACAAAGGTTGCATTAATTGTATTTTTCCCATGCTTCTCCACATTACAACCTCCTTGCAATAATGACGTACATCTGCTCTAGCTCACAAAGGACACTCTTGAATCTGTACTGTCAACCACAATTCTTATTCACCTCTATGTTCACTGTATTATTCAGTACCTAGATTATTCTCTGGCTTTCTTTCAGTTGACATTTACTTCCCTAGACTACCCATTTCAACCACAATCCTATTTATAAACCAGCTGCTTACTCACTATAATGTGTTACCATCAACTCTATCCATTTCTAGACATTTACAGCCAAGTTAATTAAAACTTCTACATACATTAAACTTCAGTACTCCTTCACAGCCGTCCTCTTATCTCCTAATAACCTGTACTCTGTTTTAACACCCCATTTGTTTATTCTTCGTATTTAGTTCCTATTAGTGATACCATGCAGTATATATCCTTTTGTGTCTGGCTTATTTCACTTAGGATAATGTTTTCAAGATTCATCCATGTTATCATATGTGTCCCAATTTCACTACTTCTTACTGCAGTATAGTATTCCATTGTATGTATATACCACATTTTGTTTATCCATTCATTGGTTGATGAACACTTAGATTATTTCTATCTTTTGGCAGTGTAAGTAATGCTGCTGTGAACATCAGTGTGCAGAAGTCTATTTGTGCCACAGTTTTCAGTTCTTCTGGATATATTCTTAGTAGAGGAATTGCTGGATCATATAGTTCTATATTTAGCTTCCTGAGCAACCTCCAGACTGTTTTCCACAGAGGTGCACTATTTTACAATCCCATCAACAGTAAAGGAGTGTTCCTATTTCTCCACATCCTCTCCAGCACTTGTTCTTTTTCTGTTTTTTTTTTTTTTTAATGTCACTCTATGTGGTATGAGAAGATATCTCATTGTCATTTTGATTTCCATTTCCCTAGTAGATAGTGATATTGAGCATTTTGTTCATATGCTTTTTGGCCATTTGTATTTCCTCTTTGGAGAAATGTGTTCAAGTCTTTGACCCATTTTTTAACTGGATTGCTTGCTCTTTTATTGTTGAGTTGTATGATCTCTTTATATAGAATGGAAATCAAACTTTTATCAGATATGTGGTTTCCAAATGCTGTCTTCCATTGAGAGGGCTGCCTTTCACCTTCTTGATGAAGTCCTTTTAATCATGAAAGTGTTTGAGGTAGTCCCATTTATCCATGTTTCCCTTCATTGCTGTTATGCTGATTGATTTTCTTGTGTTGAACCACCCTTACATGCCTGGTGTAAAACCCACTTGCTTATGATGAATAATTCTTTTAATGGGTTGTTGGATTTGATTGGCCAGTATTTTGTTGAGGTTTTTTGTCTCTGTATTCATTAGGGATATGGGTCTGTAATATTCTTTTTTTCTATTATCTGTACCTAACTTTGGACTTAGTGTGATGTTGGCTTCATAGAATGAGTTTGGTATCATTCCTTCTTGTTCAGTTTTTTGGAAGAACTTGAGTAAAATTTGTACAAAGTCTTCTTTGAATGCTTGGTAGAACTCAGCCTGTGAAACCATCTTGTCCTGGGCTTTTCGTTTTGTGGAGTTGTTTGATGACTTTCAATCTCTTGTGATTGGTTTGTTGAGGTCTTCTATTTCTTCTAGGGTCAGTGAAGGTTGTTTGTGTGTTCCTAGGAATTTTTCCATTTTGTCTGCATTGTCTGTTTTGTTGGCATACAGTTGTTCATAGCATCTTCTTATGATGTCTTTTATTTCTGTGGGGTCAGTAGTAATGTCCCTGTTTTCGTTTTTTATTTTATTTATTTGCATCTGTTCTTTTTTTTTTTTGTTAGTTTAGCCAAAGGTTTGTTGATTTTATTAATCTCGAAGAACCAACTTTTGGTTTTGTTAATTCTCTATTTTTTCCCCCTAATTTCATTTATTTCTCCTCTGATCTTTGTTATTTCATTCCTTCTGCTTGTTTTGGAAATAGTTTGTTGTTCTTTTTCTAGTTCCTCCAGCTGTGTGGTTAGGTCATTGATTTTAGCTCTTTCTTTTTTAATGTTAGCATTGAGACTATAAATTTCCCTCTTCAGCACTGCCTTCCTTGCATCCCATAGGTTCTGATATGAGGTTGTTTTGCTAAGGAAGAGGCAGAAATTCTAAATGCTCTGCAAAGGCAGCTTTATTCATTCAAATGAGTTTCAGGTTATATCAAGTGATTATAACAATTGAGCAACCATAGAACAGAAGAGTAATTAATTAAAGGTATAGAAAAGAATGAAAGTATATACAACCACTCACCAAATCAGAAAACTTAACATCTGAACTCTCATGTGGCTCGGGAGCCCCTTTGAAGCCCATCAGAGTTCCCGATTAGAAAAGTGGTCCCAGGCAGACTGTCCCCTCCTGGGTGAGGCTCCAACTGGCAGCTTGGGGACCATCCTTTTTAAGGGGTTCTGAACCTCAGAACTCAGTGAGTCTTACAGCTCATGAGGAATGACCTCATAGAAAATAACTGAATCCACCTGGTGGGGGGTGGCCAGCCCTCCACAGGAGAGACAGTGTCTCAAGGGGTCTTCTGTTCTTTTCATAGTACACCGAATGGGAACATAAAGGTTTTTAGCTTTTAGTTTTACAGGGGATACAAACAGAATTTGTAAATATCATGTCTGGTGACTTGCTGCTTTTAAATATTTGTTTTTGGGTAATGGATGATGGGGTTGTTTGTATAGCAGCATTGTAACATTCCAGTTCTAGGCCGAAACAGCAGACTGTTGATTAGAAAGCCCATGCATTCACGAACTCTTAATAATAATAGTCATATCAGATGTGTTCTCGTTTTCATTTGTCTCGAGGTATTTATTGGTTTCTTTCTCACTTTCTTCTTTGGCCCATTGATTTAATCTAAGAGTATGATGTTTAATCTCCATATATTTGTGAATTTTCCCTTTTTCTGTCTCTTGGTGATTTCCAACTTTAT